>NW_017715977.1:5000-8116 GCF_001865875.1 Lupinus angustifolius
AAAAACATAGATCACTTGACTTTTTCAGGTACCCAAGTTATGTTGGGTCATTTTCTATTAGTAACGAGGGAGTTATCTCCTTTTTTCATCCATACATACACGCCACTAGGTATACCATATTTTCTAATATAACAAGAGTAGGATGTGTGGCCATGAGTGCCACAGTAAAAGCACGTAGGAACCTTTTTATTAAAAAATTTCTTATTAGGACGATTAATAGGTCTTCTATATAGTCTTCTCCTACGCATAGGGGAAATATATCCTAGTCTGGTATGGTCACCAACATTCCTGGTTTTACTAAGCATAGTGTCTAACATGTTTTGAGACTCTCTGATTTTTGTGAGTTTTTCAATCAATCTCAAATTTTCGTTTTTCAAATCATCGCAAGAATCACATATAGTTGTTTGACATAAATTATCATTAGAGCAATTGCATGTATTACAAGAATAGATCAAATCTAATGTTTCATTTTCCAATTTTAGTTCATCTAATTCTTTTTGTAGTGAAACTATTTTTTGTTCATTTAGCAGGATTACTCTTTTTCTATCTAAACTAATCCTAGCTAATTTCTTTAACTCCTCATGCAATTCGACATACGCATTATACAAGTCCTCATAAGGAGGAGAATCATCAGATGAAGTAGATGAAGTGTCAGAATATACCTCCATATTTACCTCTTTCGAATTTGAGCAACAAGCATCATCTGTTCTCGTCATTAAGCATAGCTTTGTTGTCTCATCTTCATCTGAAGTGTTGGATGTTGTGTCCTCCTCTGGTACATCCCACACTATATAAGCTTTCTTTGATTTGAAGTCCAGAGGACTGCTCTTATCTGAATCAACCTTCTTGAGGTAAGTAGGGCATTGGAACCTCATATGTCATGGCTTACCACATTCATGGCAAGTGAAGCGCTCTTTATTCTTGCATTTTCTGGTCGACTCACGCGCTTCTTTCTTCTAGAAACATTTGAAGCCTCCTTTCTTCAATTTCCCGAATTTGCGTATGAGAAGGCTCAAGGTTTCTTCGTCTACATCTAAATCAGATTCATCTTCTTCTCTCTCTTTTGTAGGTTGAGACGTTGTTGCCTTGAGATATACTTTTATTTTTGAGATTTGATTCTTCATGCATAGTCAGGTGTCCAAGCTCCATTTCGTGCTCTTGAAGTTTTCCGAACAATGTCGCCAAAGGCATGGAGTTAAGATCATTTGATTCCATAATAGTTGTTACTTTTGGTTGCCATCAACTGTCAAGACAACGTAAAACTTTGTTAGTAAGCTCTCATTTGTCAAACAATTTATCCAAAGCAAATAAATGGTTAGCTATATGAGTAAATCATTTTTTCATGTCATTGATAGATTCATTTTGTAACATATGAAATAACTCATATTCATGTGTTAGGGCATTCAACCTGACACGCTTGACTTCGCTAGTGCCTTTGTGAGTCACTTGTAAAGTGACCAACATTTCTTTAGCACTTTGGCACTGTGAAACCCGAAAGAACTCATCATAGGATAGGGTCGATGTGATGATATTTTTAACAGGCAGGTTATACTGAACCTTTTTGTGTTCATCATCGGTCCATAGACTTTTCGGTTTATATTTCGGTTCATTGTCCACTAAATGTTGTGGAACGAAGGGCCCGTTGACTACGGATTCCCAAATATCCCAGTTGATGGCCTTTATAAAGATTTTCATGCGAACTTTCCAGTAGGCATATCCTTCGCCACTGAAAATGGGAGGGCGGTTAATGGATGCACCATCACCGCCAAAAGGGCTGGTGGGACCCATTTAATTTGCATAAAGGATCACGTGGATACGGTTGAGCTAGCATGGCATACTAGATCTGATATCACTTGGTAGGTATCAGTGACAGAATACACCTATAAGGGGGGGGTTAAATAGGTGTCGCGGTTCTCACTTACCATTATTCGCACCAAAGCCCTATTATGGAAAATCACTCAGTTAATCGATTAAAGCAATGACTTAATCGATTAAGTCGCACAGAATTAGCAGTTGTTGAATGGCTCAATTACACAGCCAATTACAGATTATAAAGAAATGATATATCATATATATTTGAACAGAAATGGTCTTTATTTGACAGTAATACTATATCCAAAATATCGGCTACAATAGGCAATTAAAAACTACTTAAAACAGTAAAGATATAAGGGAAAGAAATAGCCTGCAACAAGGTTTTTATATTGGTTCGTTTTGCGGTCCACTGCAAAACTACATCTAGTCATCCCCTCTGATTTGGGAGATTTTCTTCACTAAAATCGAAGCCAAAGTATCTAACATACACACTTCCAATTACAAGACCTTGAACGCTACCTTCTTGAATTCCCAGAACCTCTACCTTGGTTTGACCTTACCCAATCGCCTAGGAAAACCTTTTCTACGATCCAACCCTAGCCAAGAGTATGTTCCAAACTCAAGACCTCCAAGTCTTGGTGAAGACTCTCTGATCTCGTTGATCGTACGACACCAAGACACGACTTTCCTTTTTACACAAAAAACAGAGTAATGTGAAGCACAAAATAGCTCAAATATTACAAGAAAGAACAAGCTATAAACCCTATACAAATCTCACAATTACTAAGAATATGTTTAAGATCAAAATCATGAAGAACATGTAATTTCTACCCTTAAGAAATCTCTAAACAGTAATGAAAGAATCATGCAAGAACAAGATAGAATGATGAACACATTTGATCATATGCAATGGATGACATGTTAATCCCTAAGCATAATACCATCTCACTCTAATCTCACATGCAATTCTCTCTACCTATATGACATACAAAGAATACGAAAATATGCTACTTAGCAATTCTAAAATGAATGAATGAATGTATGAAGCATGGTATAAAAACACAGTTTATATAGAAAAGTTGTTTTGCACCCAGTTAATCGATTATGTTGCCTGTTAATCGATTAACGGGCTGTTTGAGAGTAACTGAATTCTGTTTTTTAGTTATCTGTTGAAACTGTTAAAAAAAAAATTCACGTTAATCGATTAAAGCTTTACTTAATCGATTAACTGGCATATTTTCAGTTAAGATGTTAATTGGTAAACTACCTATATGTTATGCTTATCAACTATACATGTTTTA
>NW_017715978.1:0-22031 GCF_001865875.1 Lupinus angustifolius
TGCACAAGTAACATGTATGATTAATGCATGAACATATAATAAGCTAGATGACATGTCTCATGTAAATGATATGATAGTTTTTAGACTTTGTGAGATTTGCATCTAGGTTTACCTAACCTAGACTCAATAACTAAGACACATCTAAGACTCTCGTCTAGACATGAAGCTCTTGAATCTTTGGCATGTTGATTTGTTGAGTTGTCTTTAAGCTTTCACTAATTCCTTTGTCTTCATCAAAATATAGGCAAGCTAAGTGCTATCTTGACACATTGCACTTTCAAGTTTTACGATACTAATGAAAGTGTCGCAATAGAAATTCAACCTAGTACGAGAGGAACCGTTGATTCGCAAAATCGGTCATCGCGTTTGGTTGAAAACCAAGTGGCGTGAAGCTGCCATGCGTTGGATTATGACTGAACGTCTTTAAGTCAGAATCTAGGCTAGAAGTGATGAGTGTGCTCGTCGCTCGTTTGCCGACCAGCAGTAGGGGGCCTCAGACCCCTAGAGGCACGTGTCGTTGGTGACCCCCGCGGGGTGGACGAGCCTCGCGGGACACCTTGAAGCTCTATTCCCCACTGAGCGGCGGGTAGAATCCTTTGCACACAATTAAATACGCGACAAGGTATTGTAAGTGGCAAATTGACCTTGCTACCACGATCCAATGAGATTAAGTCATTGTCGCTTCGATTCGTCCCTCATATCTCAAACCTTTTTCCGAGCAAGGTCGTATTCCCTACAAGGGTTACGAACCCACACCTCGTATGGGCGACGAGGCGAGTAGGTGCAAAGTCTGTGTTCCGCAAGCACACGGTAGAGACAAAGTCATTTACAGTGTGGAGTGCGGCATCGCCTCTAGCCATGCCCCATGGTGCCTTGTGTGTGGTTCATGGTGTCCGGTGGTTGGGGTGCTTTGTGCATGGTGTGGTTCCTCGTGCGTGATCCCGAGTGAATGGTGAAATTAAGGCCATGACACATGTGTCCGAGTGTTACTAGGTGAAATTGAGGCCATTACACACTTTCTGAGTGATAGGTGAAAGTGACCCATTCTGTGGCACACGTTCCAAGTGCTAGGTGAAAGTGACCCATTCCATGGCACACGTTCCGAGTGCTAGGTGAAAGTGACCCTTGTCATGGCACATGGTCTAAGTGCGTGGTGAAAGTGACCCATGCCATGACCCATGACTCGTGTGAGATTTTTGCTTCTCTCGCGTTCCCTATTTCGGTAAACGCCTCGTAATACGTTGGCCCCTTCATTAATTCTCCATATTTGGAGGGGAACCCGCAATTGTTTAGCCATGGTTGCGACCAAAGTTTCACATAAGAATTCAACCCCTAGGCGATGTTGTCTGTCATGGCACCACCGCGTGTCCCACACTTCGGTGGAAATTCATTTGAGGTAAATGCCTCGATGTTACATGGGCGTAACTTTGGGAAATGTTTAGGAATAATGCTCCTAGCATTCCTGCAAAATAACAACTCAAAAAACATGGTACACACTTGTTATCTAATTTCCGGGAATTGTGTAAAGCTTGTCGCTTATAAGCACGTGTGCAAAACATCAGGACAAAATTCAACCTCTAGCCTAAAAACCCCAGTATGTCTTCCCAGAAAAAAGGATGTCCGCTAGTGCAGAGTGTGCTTTTGCATATAAGCCTACTATATGGGGCAAGTTGCCTGCCTCCCCATGCACCTTGGTGGGTTAGGATGGCGTGCCATTGGGCTCCCCCCGAACGCCCCAGCAAGCTATCCCATGCATGCTAGTGCATTTTTTCATGGCTTCGTGGGCAATTCGATCGAGTCATCTTCCATGCCGAATCCCGGTCACACGCGGCCAGGTGTAGGTTGGTGCTTTGGCTTGGTGTTGTCCGGCACATAGGACTTATTGGGGATGCATCAAGGGCTTGGATTGTTCCTTGTGGACCAACTCGGATTTCTTGATGTGTAACTCTGCTGACACCTTATGAGAAATCAAAGTCTTTGGGTTCCGGGGGGAGTATGGTCGCAAGGCTGAAACTTAAAGGAATTGACGGAAGGGCACCACCAGGAGTGGAGCCTGCGGCTTAATTTGACTCAACATGGGGAAACTTACCAGGTCCAGACATAGTAAGGATTGACAGACTGAGAGCTCTTTCTTGATTCTATGGGTGGTGGTGCATGGTCGTTCTTAGTTGGTGGAGCGATTTGTCTGGTTAATTCTGTTAACGAACGATACCTCAGCCTCCTAACTACTATGTGGAGGTAACCCTCCACGACCAGCTTCTAAGAGGGACTATGGCCACTTAGGCCACTGACGTTTGAGGTAATAACAGGTATGTGATGCCCTTGGATGTTCTGGGCCGAACATGCGCTACATTGATCTATTCAACGAATCTATAGCTTTGGCCGATAGACCTGGGTAATCTTTGAAATTTCATCGTGATGGAAATAGATCATTGCAATTATTGCTTTTCAACGAGGAATTCCTGGTTATTTATTTATTATTATTATTATTTATCTCTTATTTATGTTTGTTTAACGTTTCTCTAACTATTTGTTTGGTGCATTATGGTATTAGTTTTAAGATTATTTAATGAGGTGATATATTTTTAATTAAGACCCCCACCTCTTAAAAAATTATATATGGTGAGAAATTTTTAAAATTATGAGTTGATTTTAATCTAAAGTATTTTATCAAAAAGCTCAAAAGTTTCTTTTAAGTTAAATAGGATGAAATTTAAAACTAACCTCATTACAAATTTTTAGAATATTCACTTTAGTCCTTAAAATTTTCCGTTTGTATGAGTTTGATCCCGGAATAAATAGAAGTCCAAATTAGTACTCAATTACCTCGAATTAAAGTCAAAATAGTTCATATCACATGTCATAGAAAATGTAAAAAATTACTAATTTAACACAAATATGATATTTTTTGGACTATTTTATGTTTTTCAATTTTTCATATACCAAATTGATACATATAAAAGTTTATAAATATTTACTCACATTTCCAAACTATCGAAGTCTAAATAACTAGTAAAAGTAGTGGTGGTTGTAACATAAGAATCAAAATCTTCTATACAATTTTTTTTTATGCTTCTATTCCAACCCAGTAAGATTTTATCTAGTAATAAATAATACAATTTATTTAATTTGTTATTAATTATCATATTAATACATTTAAGTATTTGACAAAACTTCATTAAATTAATATTAGCACATCTGCTGCTCCATTATTTTGTGTCACTCAAAATATCAGGAATGTATAATTGGCGAGAAAAATGTTTAAAATTTTTAATTTTAACTTAAATAATTTTTTTACCTCATCACATGTTATGATACATGGAATAATATAACATACATGCTCCCTAAATAGAGATGGGTAGAAAATATTTGGCAGTGAGGATTTGGATTAAACGTGCAATGAATAATGTTAAAATTAAAGTGAAGAGAAAGAAAGCATAAAAAAATCATAACAAAGTCTCAGTGTTACGACCAAATTCGAGGTAGAGGCATAGAGACAAACAACGATGCCAACAAATGTTTATCATTACAGATTAAACTTTCCACATCTTCAATACTTCGTTCCTTTTCTAATTTCCCATTACTCTTTTTCTTCTTCTTCTTCAAAAATAACAGACACAAGTTTCATAAATAACAGACACAACTTCTTGGATTCTATAAGAAACCTCAAAAACATTGATTCTGCTTTCATTTTCTTCCATAAAATGATTACCATGAACCCTTTTCCACCACCCAAAGATTTTACCTTGTTATTTGGGTTAGTTGTTAAGTTGAAGCATTATGCAACTGCAATTTCTCTTATCAAACACTTGTATTCATTAGGTGTTAAACCTAATGTGTTTACTCTTACTATTGTTATTAATTGTCTTTGTCATTTGAATCACACCCATTTTGGGTTATCTGTTTTGGGAATTATGTTCAAAATAGGTTTGAATCCTACTTTAGTGACTCTTAACACTATTGTTAATGGTCTTTGTGTAGAAGGCCATGTGGGTCAAGCAATGAGGTTAGTAGATGAATTTGATAAGATGGGTTATCGGCCGAGTAGTCATATGTATGGATCAATGATTAATGGGTTATGTAGGATGGGTGACATTCCGGCTGCTATAAGGTTTTTGAAGAAAATGGAGGAAAGGAAGTGTAAGCCGAGTGTCGTGGCTTATAGCACAGTTATTGATGCTCTTTGCAAGGATAGGTTGGTATCCGAGACTTTGAATTTGCGCTCGGAAATGGTTAGTAAAGTATTCAACCTAATCTTGTTACTTACACTTGCTTAATTCATGGCCTTTGTACTTCTGGTAGATGGAAAGAGGCTTCAACCCTACTTAGTGCGATGATGCAAAAGGGAATCTTTCCTGATGTGCAAACCTTTACAATCTTAGTGGACGCTTTTCGCAAAGAGGGGTTGATTATGGGGGCTAAAAGCATTATTAGTTATATGATTCAAATGGGGGAAGAGCCTAATGTTGTCACATATAACTCATTGATTAGTGGTTATTGATGATTGATAAGGGTTGCTTACCAAGCATTGTAACATATAATTCATTAATCCATGGGTGGTGTAAAATTAAAGATGTTGATAAAGCTATCTATCTCTTGGGTGAAGTGGTTAGTAAAGGATTGGACCCAGATATTTTCACTCTGAACACTCTTATTGGTGGGTTTTGCAAAGCAAGGAAACCATTAGCGTCAAAAGAATTGTTTTCTACTATGCACAAATATGGCCAACTTCCCGATCTCCAAACCTGTGCCATTATGTTGGATGGTCTATTCAAATGTAATTTTCATTCGGAGGCAATATTGTTGTTTAGGGAAATGGAGAAGATGAATTTGGATCTTCATATTTTAATCTATAATATTATGCTTGATGGGATGTGCAGTTCTGAAAAAACGAAGGATGTGCGGAAACTATTTTCATCTTTGCCTGCTAAAGGGTTGAAATTCGATGTTTATACATATACCATAATGATTCAAGATCTATGTAAAGAGGGACTATTGGATGATGCTGAAGACTTATTGATTAACATGGAAGAGGATGGATGCATGCCTGACATGTGCACTTATTATGTCTTAGTCCAACGATTGCTGCGAAAATACGATTTTTCGTGGTCTACAAAATATCTTCAAATAATGAAAGACAAAGGCTTTTCAATAGATGCAACTACAACAAAATTGCTTATCTACAGCTTCTCTGCTAATGAAAGACATGACCATCTTCATGAGTTTTTGCAACAGACTGTATAAACTTAACCTCCTTAATTCATTACTCAATTTGTGTTTATTTAATGCTTTATCCGTTGTGTTGCTCATATGTGATGTTCAAACTTTAGATAAAGATAAGTTCATCTCATCTTTTATGTGATGTTCAGTTTTCTTCATAGTTTTTAGGGAGCAATTTGTTTTAATATGCAAAGGGATTGTATTTGTGTATGCTTCTATTTTCTGTTCTAGAATACTTTTATCCTCCTGAGGGTTAGTTTGTGAGTTGTATTTTGGAGGGAAATAAAAGACTTGAGAGCCATCAAATACACTTTTGACATGACTTTATTGCCTTCCCTATCCCTTCATTCCCCTCCAATCCAACTCACAAACGGACCCTAAATATTAGTATCGTTGGTATTTTGCATTTTTCGGCATACAATTTGAAAACAGTGTAGTGTGAACTGTGAATTAAAAAAAAGAAAATTAATGGATATATTCATTTAGTTTTCTTTAGAAATGAATATGTTCAACTATATACATTACATTGTGTTCCTTCTCTCTCTTTTTTGGTCAAAAGAGGTTATGAAGAGGTCTTGTACTTCCTCTTCTGTTGGGTTTGAAATCCCTGTAAGGTTGGCCTAAGCATCCAAGAAGGAATGTGGAGTCACAGAATGGTAAAGTGAACACAAGCAGCAGCACAAGCTGTAGCAGAAGAAGCTCCATATGGATAATAGTTATTGGAAAAAATTCAGAACAAGAACGGTTGACAAGGTAATTTTCTCTGCCACTAAACTATGTAAAATAGCATGGGGCGAAGAAAAACCATAGAGGAAATTGTAAAGAAAGATTTAGAGCTCAATGTTTTCTCAATGAACATGATATATGATAAAGCATTATGAAGTTGTTTGATCCATGTAGTTGATCCCACCTAGTGGGTAAAGGCTTTGTTGTTGTTGTTAAACTATGGAAAATAATTAAATCAATAGAGAGAAAATCAAAGATATGTGTTATTAATTAATAGAAAGAAGTGCAATTTCTCCTCATAATGTAACCAAGCTTTGTCAATATGTGTCATATGATAGCTGCAAGTCCATGGGAGGGAAAGTGCAGTTGTCAGATTGCTGCATACTAAACTGTTTCTGAAGGAAAAGATGTTCCGTCCAAATTATAACAAATAAAGTACCGTGTCATGAGTATGATCAACTATACTGTTTGGTTTTTGAAATTCACAGGGGAGAGTAGAAAGAAGCTTAATTTCTCATTCTAATGCAAACCAACCATTGTCGACATGTGTCATATGATATCTGCAAATCCTTAGAATAGAAAGTGCACTTGGGAGATTGAGGTATCAAATTGTTTTTGAAGGGGAGAAAGTAAAATTGTCTGTCCAAGTTACAATAACTATAATTTGTGTCATAACTAACCAGTGTTTTAAGTTGCGATGTGGCTCGATGCGGCCATATCGTTGTGATTCGATGTCACACGGCAATTGCGGCTATTGCAATCACAATATTGCGGCCGCATTACGTGATTTGTTCCGTAATTTAAATCACTGTAACCAACTATAAGGTGGTATTTGTGAAATTATACAGGGAAAATAGAAGTGAGTGTTTTGTTACCTTGCTATCTAGTTAATAAATTTGTTGAGATTATAAATGACAAGTAAAGTTGAAAATGTGAGTTTATATTATCTTAATTTTTCAAATGATATAATTTGAAGCAAAATAATTTTTTATTTATTTTTGTATTCCTTTTTGCACCTGGAAATGGAAGTTATTTCCGGACCTTGGGTGTCTCATTAAACTCATAAATAGTTATCAGTATTCTTTTTCAGTCCCTTAATCCCAAAATTTACTAATGTTTGAGTTTATCTTCCAACTTCTTGTATGGTGTAAATATTCATCTATAGGCATTTCTTCAGATTAGGTGAATTGGAGTGTGCAGTGTAGAAAGGAGGCTCTGAGACAGTTGAAGGATCATTTGCTGAGAGCTCAATCCCACATGGTGGAATATTTCAAGTTCTTAGGTTAAAAAAATGCAGTTGGGGATCATTATGTGGAATCCCCGGCCAACCCGAAGTTGTATTCAGTAGTTATTTTCAATAAGGTAGTGTTCAAGGTCTTGTAATTAGAAGTGTGTATGTAAGAAATATTGACTTCAATTTTAGTGAAGAAAATCTCTCAGATCAAAGGAGAAGACTGGATGTAGTTTTGTAGTGGACCACAAAACGAATCAGTATAAAACCTTGTTGCATGTTGTTTCTTTCCCTTATATCTTTACTGTTTTAAGCAGTTTTTAATTGCCTATTGAAGCTGATATTTTGAATATAGTAACTCTGCCAAATAAAAATCATTTCTGTTGAAATATATTTGCTATATCATTTATGTATAACGTGTAAGTGGCTGTATAATTGAGTCATTAAGCAACTGTTAATTCTGTGCGACTTAATCGATTAAGACATTCTTTAATCGATTAACTGGGTGATTTTCCAGAATAAGGCTTTGGTGCGAATAGCGGTAAGTGAGAACCACGATACCTATTCAACCCTCCTTCTAGGTGTATTCTGTCACTCATACCTAACAATATATATATATATATGATGAACATATTCAATTAGTATAGTTCATTTCTCAAATGAATGATAAATGATATATTGATTGTGTATAAATCTTTACTGTATAAATACGACACTCCTATATTATGTATATGTACTATGAAAACTTAGAGGAACCTAGTCCATTAGTGTAGTCCATTTCTCATAGAAACTCGTATGGGATGGCTATATTAAATAAGATAAAATGAAATAATGAAAGATTTAACTGAATTTAATTTGATTAAATTTATTAAATCATATTGGTTAAGATATATCTAATAACTTTTCTAAATATTAGATTGGAAAATCCAATATTAGATTCCTATTTTCCATAACTTTTAACTGTGTGAACAAAATTTAGAGATGAAAATCATATGGTAGAGACATAAATAATTTTTACTTTATATTTCGTTTTTATTATTTATTATTATCTCACCATGTTTAGACTCAAATTGTGGTTTAAACACGACATATTAGTTTTCTTAGTTTCCTTGGTTTCTAATATTGGGTTATGACCTGACATTATGGGATGAGTATATAATTGTTCTAGCTATAATTTGGGGATATAACTCTAATCACTTATTGCTTCACCAGCCCACAGACCTATTTTCAAGAAAATTTGGGGATCAAGAAAGTTATTTTTATAATAAATATTTTTTTCAAGCCTTTAAAGTTAAGATAGCAGTGCTATGGTAAGTAAAATCATATTATTTCAAACTATAATAGCTTGAATTTGAATTCGAGTTCAGAACACACTTTCACATACAATTAAACTAACTAACAAGAAGTTGTTCTAATGGTATAAGATTCTTATGAATTCTCCAAAGTTAAAGATTTGATTTATGGAAACGAACAATCACGAATTCCGAAAGAGAATAACTCATCACCCAAAAAGATAAGAGAATATTCTTAGTAATACAAAAAAACATACATTAAGCTATAATATTTACTAGTACACAACCATAAAAGTTGTGTTCAATAACAATTAAAGGTGTATTTAAAAAAACATGAATATATATATATATATTATACATATATATATATATATAGACAATGTAAGAGTTGTTTACACTGTTAATGAATCATCCATTATTCATTTTTATTACACTGTAAATGATATACTAATTGTATATAAATTTTTACACTAATAATGCATAGACGTTATACTCTTTTAATCTCTCTTTGGTAGAGGAGAGAAAGGAAAGAAAGAGAAAGAGGGAAGAGAATTTGAAGAGAAATAAACAATTTCTCGTGTTTGGTTTGAAGAGAAGAAGGAATGAGAAAAGTAAAAAGTGGATGAGACCCACAAAAAAAACTTTCTCTCTTTATATGGTGAGAAAGTGATGAAATGACTAAAAAACCATTTTCATTACTCAATACTATAGCATTATTTATTTATATAAAATTTTCATTTACATTTTCTTACTTCATAATTAGTGTTAAAAACTAAAATTTGAAATTATAATAATATAATATTTGTAATAAATTTTAAAGTTATAATTCTTAATTTGTAATTAATAATAAGACATTTTTCAAATTCTTTTTTATTGTAGGATATTTTTGTCATCCAAACATTTATATATACTTCTTTCTCTTCTCTTTCTTTTATCTATCTTTCATACCAAACAACACACAAATCTATACTATTTCTCATATATCTCTTTCTCTCCTCTCTTTCTTACATCTCTCTCTTCTCTTATTTCCTACTCCCTATCAAAACAAAACATTAAAGAAAAACCACTCAAATATAAAATCTGTCATAAGAAGTTACAAATTTATTCTTCCACCGGTCATGTAGTAGGTACCAGAAAACAATATCAAATTATTAAGTCTCGTCCAACTATTCAACAAGATTTTATAGAAAAAAGACGTAATAAAATAATTATTTTTTATAATTAAATATATTCTCTCTTAACCTAAATAATGAAGTAATCCTTATTGCTGTAAGTATTCTCTTCGTTTATCGAAATTAAACTTTTAAGCTTTAAATTTTTTTGTTATTGAAAACAATATAATAAGAAAGATAAAAGACTAAGAAAACCAAAAGCCAAAAGTTGTCTTGTATGATAAGATAGACAAAGGGTCAGAGAGAGAGAGAGGCACTCTGTTATTATAAGAATATTCTAGAGGCACGAAAAAAACAACCCAACTCGCAAGGCACTGAACACAGTTTGAACCTTCAACTCAAAACCTAAATGAACATGGAACTTGGTAACCATAACTCCGGTGAATGCCCACCCAAAATCCACCGCCTCAGCCACTCCGTCGTTAAACGAATCACCGCCGGTGATGTCATCCAACACCCTCTCTCGGCCGTTAAGGAACTTATCGAGAACAGCCTTGACGCTCACTCCACTAATATTAACGTCATCATCCAGGATGGTGGTTTTAAACTCATCCAAGTCAATGACAATGGCCATGGAGTACGAGTATGTTATTCTTTCCATATGTTTTGATCCGACTCAGTAATATCTATACATTATCAGTGTAACAAGATTTACTTCCAACACAACTCCCGCTACATCATTATTCACCCGTTTAAAAGCGCAATGATACGTTTGAATATGAATGATGATTGATGATGCTGCAGTGAAAGTGTAAAAAAGTTCTACAGTATTGTATACATTGTTTTATCTTTCTTTATTTAACTTTGCTTTTTGGCCATTTTTATTTATTTATTTCTAGTACGAGGACCTGGCAATAATGTGTGGGAGGCACACAACATCAAAGTTGTTAAAGTTTGAGGAACTGATGAGACTGAAGACAATGGGTTTTAGGGGAGAAGCACTTTCCAGCATCTCACATTTGGGTGATGTTACTGTCACTACCATAACCCAAGGGAGTGTGCATGGATACAGGTAAAATTTACACATTTACCCGGGAGCACATCTTCTATCCCAAATAGTATGTCACTCTACTTGCCAGTTCGTGTCATTGTTTTAAAAAGATGTCGAGTGTTACAAATCGTGAGACAAAAGATGTGATCCCAATTTACACTACTACATTGTGGATATTTGATGGATATGAACTAGAGAAATATAAGAAATTTCACATATTGTGTGTTGCTTTGATTCTACTTTATTAAA
The DNA here is from genome assembly GCF_001865875.1 of Lupinus angustifolius. Classification (NCBI taxonomy): domain Eukaryota; kingdom Viridiplantae; phylum Streptophyta; class Magnoliopsida; order Fabales; family Fabaceae; genus Lupinus; species Lupinus angustifolius. Next base: position 10,882 of record NW_017715978.1, read on the forward strand.
TTTTTGTACTTTTACAGAGGATAATCCTTTTTTGGAAGGGTAAAGGGTAATTAGAGGAAGTTAATAATTTTATTTAATTATGTTTACATTTCTCTCTTTGAATATATGATTTGTGCTTCTGTATTAATTTTATATCTTCAATCATAGTAATTTTAAAATTTTGTTGTGTCCCTATTGTGTCTCATTCATGATTCTTAGCCTTATACTATCCATGTTTTTACTGGGTTCGTACTTCGTAACATGAAATTTTTTGAAACCAAGTCGCTTATATCAAGTTTAAGAATTTAACGAAAAAGTATTCTGACCTATTTAAAATTTCGTAGAAACTTCGAAGTCCTGAAATGCATGAGATAATGGATCACTTATGGGAACCTAACAGAAATCTGTACCAAGGATTCAATTTCAAAATTTTCCAAGCTTAGGGACTTAATTAAAAACCTTTTCAGGGTAGAGTCATATTTGATTTTCCCTATAAATTTTAGTGACCAATAGAGTAATTAAACAAATAAATACTATAAGCATGTCCTTAGCATAATAAACTAGCCATAGGTGGTTTAGTTTTGTCATCCATGTAAGAAGCTTCATTTGTGTCAGCAGAGGCAATTATGAGTGTTTCTGTTAGTTCCAGTTATTTCAAATATCTCTGGGTATATATAACCAAAGCATGAATTAAGCATTTCATAGTACACCAATTTTGTTTCTTATCATTCAATTTTTCTCTCACTCTCTAGTATAGTTTGCACATTTTACATGGTATAGAGCTATATGGCTCAACACAGATCCTATTGGAATTCCACCACCACCTCCTCCAACAGTCCAACCCCTTTTGTATCCTCTCTTTCTTATACTCCTCTTTCTCTGCCATTCCCGGCCACTAAGTTAACATATCTGTTTCTTAATCCGGAGGCACTTCATCGAACTTGTGATGAAATCGAATCATAGTGAGTATTTCTTCTTAAGTTTGAAGCTTGATGGGAGGGAACACATCGCAGTAGGTTTCTGATGGTCTCTTTGTCAATGTTAGTCAAAACTCTCTTTGAGCGGGAGTATTAGTGCAATATATTAGTCAAAACTAGTTTTTAGTTTAGTCAACCTTAGAACACGCATCTGCTGAGTTAACAGAGGCTGCTAGGAGTGGTTCTGTTAGTTGAAGCTATGACAGATCATCTCTTGGTATATATAACCAGAGCATCAGTTGTATCAATCAAGCTTTTCATAATACGTCAATTCAATTCTTATATTCAGTTTCTCTTAATCTGTAACGATTTCGACTGATGTGCACTGTTTTTTGGGATACTGTTTAACTATCGGGTTTAGTTGAAAAAGGAGAAAATACCTCTCTCAATACTGTAGGTGTAATACCAATGGCCAACCTAATAAACTTATGATCATTTAACTTTCTGATTTTATTGTTCAGGGTATCCTATAAAGATGGTGCCATGGAGCATGAGCCAAAGCCATGTGCTGCTGTAAAAGGAACACAAGTCACGGTATGAAGTAGTCCTTTGTCATTGCTTGAACATTTGGATTACTTTGTGTAAATATCACTTGAATTAATATTATGACAATTAAAATGGTCTAGACACTCAGACTATAAAGATGTTTAATTAAACTAGTTGGAAGTTTATTTGTGCTCCTTGGTATTAACACTTCACACTTTAGAATGTTTAAGCTGCATTCAAAACATGATCTTTTGAACCCGTTCTTTTGCTTCCTAGTTGTAAAACTTCATCAAACCCTTATAACTTGGCACTGGTCTCACAATATGAAGATAGTGCATCACATACTACTATATCTGGGAAGCAGGTTATCAAGCTACCTGAAATATTGACTAAGAGGTTTCTTGTCTTCTTCATTGGCTATCCATGCATTTCTGTAGTTTTCCTTGTTTATGTTCTACTTCACTTGCTATTAGTTGTACATCTCCATCTGTATCAATCTCAGTGTTGGACATATATTCATGTCTTTATTGAATCACCCACAAGATTTATTTGGAAAAAGAAATGAGAATTGTGATTGCTAACTTATTGGAATTGTGTTTGCTATTTTATGGTGCATATGTTTGGAAGGGAATACCTGGATTTGTCAAAGTTTCAATGTCTCTAGATATGCTCCACCCATTCCATTTTAATTGTCAGCTTAGCATTTTTAAGTTTTTATAAATTGCTTGTCACCTTAGGAGATCAAGGTGTATTAACTACTTTTTGCTTTATTGCATTAAATAAAGTGTCGGTTATGCTAAAGTGACAACTAGAATGGGATAGCTGGTGTGTTGTGGTAAACACAACAAGGTTCGTATCTTCTATTTGTTGCTTGACTAAGTTTGTTTCAGGGGGTTACCATTTCAGATTCACAGAGATTGGGCTGCCTTTGTTCTGACTTAGTTCTGTACTCTGTTTACTTTGTCTGTGTAGCTTTGTTTTCTTTTGTTGTGTCTTAGATCTTTTCCTTCTTTTTTTTTGTATCTATATTCTTATTGTACTTCTGTTTCTATTCACAACAACAACCAAGCCTTAATCCCACAAAGTGGGGTCGGACACATTGTTTGACCGAATGCCATAATGCAAATACTGGTTGTAGACTTTCAGAACTGAGATCTTCTGTTCAAATTAGCCTTGGAATTAACTTTATTGTGGGTTGAAATTCTTGTGCTTGTGTTATTAGGTTGAGAATTTATTCTGTAACATGGCTGCTAGCAAGAAGGCTTTGCAAAATTCTCATGGAGATTATAAAAAGATTGTAGACTTAGTAAGCAGATTTGCTCTTCATCACACTAATGTCAGTTTCTCTTGCAGAAAGGTTGGTCTCTTGAGCAGTCAAACTTATCTAATGCAATCTTATATGATACATTGTCAATTCCATATATTAATTTTCACTTATTGTTTGGGACATGTGTTGCTATCAGTATAATGCTAATAGACCAGATGTTCACACCAGTGTCACATCTTCTAGGCTTGATGTCATCAGATCTTTTTACGGGATTGCAGTTGCTGGCTGCCTGAAGGAAATTAACGTTGCAGATAGTAATCCATCTCCTGCAGTTTTTGAGATGCAGGGTTTCATGTCAAATGCAACTTATGCAGCCAAGAAAATGATTATGATCCTTTTCATTAATGGTATTCATTATCTATACACATACAAATACCTTACTGACATATATAAAGTTATTCATATCATACTATTATAAAAACTAATAGCTTTACTAATATGAATAATACTCACGCAACCATCTAATGGAGATGATAAATTACACTATAAACCTGGGCAAAACTTATTTCTGTATCATTATTGGTTATGGGTGTCAACTATCCCAACAGTAAGGTTGCCACTGTGATCTGATGTTTAAGGGTTCCACTTTGGGAAATTGATTTCAAGTTAGAAGAGCTTGAAGGGTTACCATTCTACCTTTGTAGCTCCCCTACAAAGGTGGGTGCCTCGTGCAGTGGGCTATCTGATCTAAAAACTTCCTAACTATGAAATCTATGTTGTAAGAGTTCAAATATAATATTATTGTTGAAGATTGGCACAATTAAGGAATATAAGAAAGAACGAAGGAGAAGGATCAAGAAAGTTTAGAGAGAAAGAGTGAAAATGTAAATCTGTTATTTCTGAATGTTATTTTACAAGAAGGATTAGGGTCCTTAAGATAGAGAAATTACAATGCATGTGGCCCTTAACAACCTACTAACAACCTCAACTAAAGCCCAACAGAAGGAGCCACATAAGGAAAGAAGCACGTGCACTATTAACTAATGCACACTTCTAATACACATGCATTCTTAACTAAAGCACACTTCTGATAAGGAAAGATTCTGATTTGTATAGTTTTATGACAACTTTATGTCTTGAAATGTATATTAGTATTGGCTGATTTTATGGTTTTTTTATTTTTAATAATTAGCAATTATAAAGGGCCTAACTTCCCTCATTCTTTGGCTAGATTATCCCTGGTATTATTTTATAAATATACAGAAATAAAATCAGAATTTCGCACGGTATGAGAGCTCGATTTGATCCAATCCTGAGAAAATCCTACAGTTGCCAACAAGGGGTGAACCTTCGGACGAGTAGCCAAATTAAACGGTCAAAATTATACCCGATGGGCGCACTCATCTCATCATTGGCCATAAATTTAATGGGAAAAATTATACCCAATGGTTAAGACCTTTGAAGATCTTCCTTCACGGAAAGGCTATATCATTGAAGAAATATTATGTCTAGAGGATAGAAACACTTCCCTTTCACAATGGCAACTTAAGAACACCCAAGTAAGGTCGTGGGTGCTCAACACCATGACCAAGGAAATGGTGAGAATTTCATGTTCTATGGCACTCCAATACCAAAAGGAGAGAATTGCTCATAAGATCGTAGGTGTTGACCTTGTTTCATCAAGTAGACAAACAACAGACCTTCGGACTGAGGCACTTCCAAGGAACACATACGAAACAATCAGGTCCAATTTGGGTGTGATAGATATCTACCACCAGTATGAGGCGAAGTGTTGAAGATTGGGACAAATTAAGGAGAATCACAAGATTCTGATTTGTGTAGTTTTATGATAACTTTATGGCTTTATGTCTTTATATGCAGATATCTTCCCTAAACTCCACTAAGTAGGAGCCTTATCCATGCGACCGTCTCTTTTATTACATGGGAATTGGAAGGTTCCACAATAAACCTTTCCATATGCAATGAAATTTCTACCGTTTCCATTTCATGTCGTCTTGAGTTACGCTGACATTTTTAAACTTTTAGCTGTTTGTTATTTGATGTTATAGTATTCTATGTTTTTTTTGTTCCTTTCAATTTTGTCATTGAGCGAGACTGTGTTATAAGCCATTCTTTATCATAATGTACTTTAATTTTATCACCAATGAATATATAAATTTCTGTCCAATATTCGATAATTGTTTATAGATTCTAATTTACCAGTTATGTTCCGCAGATAGATTGGTTGAGTGGTCTGCATTGCAGAGAGCTATTGAAGTTGTTTATACAAAAAAGTTGCACTGGGCATCAAAACCCTTTGTGTATATTTCAATCGTCTTGCCACCTGGGCAAATCGATGTCAATATGCATGCAACAAAGAAAGAGGTATGAATCTTATTATAAATCTGCATCAGTATATGATTCTATGTTTTCAATAGGCATGCACCAAAGAAAGAGGTACGAAGCTTATTATAAATCCGCATCAGTATATTATTCTATGTTTTCTTATTGAATTTACTGCTAAAGTTTGTAACAACTTGTATTTAGATGAAGTTTAAACTCACCGACCAAAACACTTGACTTGTGGTGGTGTTATTGTTATTTTGATGCTTATTTTGTAGAACATTTGATTGTGAATTGTTGCTAGCATGTTTGTTATTAATTTAAAGTTGATGCTGAAAGAGGGACTGCCATGCCATGTTTCTTGTTTTGTTTTCTTTAATCTTTTCACATGGTATCAATTGTTTCTGTTAGTCTATGTGGATGACATAATCATCACTGGGTCATCAATCTCACAAATTTATGCTCTTGTTGACAAACTGGGCACCACCTTTGCAATTAAAAAGCTAGGAAATTTGTACTATTTTTTGCGAATTGAGGTTAAACATCTTCAAGATGGCTCTCTACTTCTCACTCAAACCAAGTATGTTAAAGACCTTCCTAGGTGTGCCAATATGGAATTTGCCAAACCTGGCATCACTCCTAGGACAACTACTTGCAGGTTATTCAAACTTGAGTCAAAATCCTTTGACAATCCTACTCTGTACAAATAAGTAGTTGGGGCTCTTCAATAAGCTTACATTCGACAATACCATTTTGTTGAAGTGTATGTGGGCAAGTAGATTAATGGATCATGGCAGGAGAAATCCTAAAATTATTGAAGTATGCAGAATACCATCCTTTTTTGCATTGTCACTTCGTAAAAGCGGATCATGATGACCAAAGTTGGTTTGAATTTTTTTGCAAAATTTTTGAATGATAGAAAAAAGTTACTACCTTTTTCAGAAAATAAATCCAAATGCGTCTTGAAAAATCACCAAGATCGATAACATGATACCTCTATCCCAAGTTGGAAATGACACGGCTAGGACCTTAGGGCATCTGAATGCACAACATCAGAAGGAGAATTTGACTATTAGCAACCGGTGGAAATGAAGTTCGAACATGTTTATCAAATTGACATGCCGCATAAGCAATTGGAGGACCTAGGTGATGACTGATGAGCCATCAGGTATCTATCCTCACGCAAACAATTGGGGAAAGGTCTTGAAAATTATATAGGCCATGTGATTTAACTCGTACAACTTTTGTCTGTCCATTTCTCCGGTCCTCTATAGTAAAGGAGTGATTAGTGATGGTTCTAAAACGAATAAAAGTATGAGTGGGTTGATTAACCGAGACAAATTGAAGGGATAACCATATATTTAATCACATTCATGATATGGTTTTATAATCATATATTCAATCTTAATCAAATTCATGTTGTACAATAAATTTGTCACATAAAAACATATCAGGTCCCAAGGTATTATATTTGCTTATACTATCACTACTTACATGACATGCGTAACAGGCTCATAGGGTTTGCTTGAGGTGAGTGAAGGTAGAAAATTTAATAGGATCTTTATTGTTGAGCCTCAACAATGATTTAATCTGGCTGATGATTTTCTATGTATAACAAGTACACATATGTCTAACATTTGGTACCTTCACCTTGTTGTACTTCTGCTTACATTTGCCTTTGAATATCCTTCATGCTAGACACAAATACCTTGTTTAGACCATTAGCAGATGTAAAAACGAATAGAAAGAGTATTACTTAAAATTTATGTGGAAAAATGTGATGCCCCCCCGGAAACATGTGTAGGGATACCACATTTTGAAGGTTGCGTTAAGTTACAGTACTTTATAATGCTGCATTGACTAGTTTTTTCTCTCTTGTTTTTGATTGCAGTGTCTTTGTTTGCGTGCAGGTTAGCATTTTAAATCAGGAAGCTATGATGGAACAGATAATGTCGATGGTTGAATCAAGATTGAGGAGTTCCAAGGAAGCCCAAGCCTTGGAGGAGCAGGTTTTTCTAGGACATTTTACTATACGGTTTACGAATTTTACTAGATGGTTAGAAATATAACTAAACTTTTAAACTTTAGTGTCCAAAACCAAAATCGATGAAAACTGTAGGGGGACCAAAATAGTACATACACCTATTTTAATTTGTAATTGATTCTTGTAAAAGATGAATGCAGATTTTGCTTTGTTCATTTTTTATTTGAAGTACCTTAATTCCATTTTCTATTCATATTTTTGTCCCATGCTTGTAGCAGACTGCTAGGCAATCTTCTCCGTCTCAAATTAATACCAGCATGAAGGCTAACCTCAACACTGAGGCAATGGGTATTGGAATTTATGTCTTTTCTAAGTCTTACTTCTTTCGCTTTTATGGCTTATCATATTGTTTTTCATTTATTTTCCAACATTCTACACTGCTCATAGAATCCAGATCAAAGAAAGTGCCAGTACATAAGTTGGTCAGAACAGATTCGTTAGATCTTGCTGGAAGATTACAAGCCTGTGGTCAAACCAAGTTTGATGGACATACTGAAAAGGGTGCTTGTTCGAATGCAGTAAGGTATATGCTTCTATATTTTTTTGCACTTAACAAGCTAACAATCTTTTTTTCAATTAATTTTTGTCAGCTCTATTTCTTGGTCCTTTCTTTGTTGAATTCTCTCCTAATCCTTTCATCTTCACTTAATTTTGGAACTTCAATATATTTTTGATTTTTATTTAATTTCTCTTACCTGAGAAAGATGAAAGATATATCTGAATTGCTTGTTTTAAAAAATCACCCTGCCTCTGAAAATATAAAACATAGATACAAGATCAAATCCCTTGATTTTTGGGATTGAGATATGATAACATCCTACCATATAAGTTCAATCCTAATTAATCAAGGGTAGTTAATGCACTAAATAAAAAAGATATCCTATTCTTAACACTCCCCCCTTCAAGCTGATGCCTGGCATTTGGAACTAGCTTGTCACATTTATACGCTATTCCTAGACCTTAGAGGGGCTTGGTCAAAATATATACTAATTAATCCTTAAATTCAAAATGATGTCCCAGTCTCTCAAGAGATGACTTTCTGTCAAATATAAGAATTTTAAAAAAGATAAATGTAAAAGAAATTTGAAGAAGATAAATCTGAATTGTATTCTTTATTGAATTGAATTGATTGAATTAAAATGTAAAAGGCTTATCCCTTTATATAAGAGAGGGAAAGCTTCGGAAACAAAGAACTGTAGGAGGTGTCCTAAACAAGTCACGTCCTTTAAGTAACTGAAACAGCAGATGCTTAAAGCAGTTACTTAACTAAAACTGCCAATTGTTGTGACAGTTGTCACAACAGTTTGAAATTATTCTAACTCTAACCTAACTACATAACTAAGCTAGGCTTAAGTCTTGTTCTCTAATAAGAATCTAGTGTGCAAAATCCAAAAGTTACATCTGGACTTAAACAAGCTTCGAGAGCTTGTTTGAAAACACTCATTGTTTGTTCAAATTGGACCTCTCTAAGTTATATATGTAGATGTGACCACTCATTGTTTGTTCAAATTAGATCGGCTCACAAAGTCGGTGCTTTGTTATGTAGATGACATGTTGATTACATGAACATCTTCCCTTGTCAAATATCTTATTGCTATACTAAACCTGCTTGAGAGGGTGTTCAGATTTGTTAAGATTGATGTTATCATTATCCAATTCTATTATTGATTAGGACATATTTTGTTATTGATTATGTAATTATGTCTTTGATTATTTTCCCTAAAGTCGAGGGATTTATGCTTGTATTAAAAATAGAGAAATTGAGTACACAAACTCCTCAAGCCACTTAAACATATTATTCATCCCTTCCAGTTAGGAAGAAGCCTGTTGAGCTCCCTTTAGCTTAGATATTCCTTATGCTCGTTGGCTAAAGACATAATAAGCCTTCACAGCCTGATTTTGCCTGATAAAGTATACAGAAAAGCCGCAAGTAAACAAAATAACCTTGTGTGCAATATTGGAAACACTTCAATCTAGGAGGACAAAACTGTACAAAACACTTCTCAAATGAGTGACCCACAAACCAAAAGTGGACTCAAATGAGGGACCCACTTCTCTAATGGACCTGAGAAAGGTGCCATGCGGATCTCACGTGATCACAAAATTAGCGATTAAAACAGCGAGGCAGAGGTCTTAGAAACAGTCTTATGATAGTGGCTGGTCGACAGGACTACTCTGGACCACGACTATTGAAAAATCTGAACCAGTCTTGTGAAGGCGTTTTCCTTCCACTTTTTCTTTGAGTGAGCCATGTCCTTCCATCTATTAACATTTTTCGTTGTTATTTTGAAAGATTGGGGTCACGAGCTCTATGCATAATTGTAATGAGGAGCATGTGTGTCCTATGGAATTTTGGATTCCCTTTGTTTCCTTCTACATGTAGGCTGTTAGTTCTAATTGCTTTGTATGATATATTTGAGTGCTTGAAATACGTAAGCTTTTGACACTTTTATAAGGATTGAAGTATATCCATTGGTTTATCCTATAACAAACAACTTGCGTTGTTCATGTCAGGTCCTCAGTTAGTCCAAGTAGGAACCCAGAGACTGCTGCAGATCTTACTAGCGTTCAAGAGCTTCTTGCTGTGATCAATAACGACTGCGACCCAGGTATCTTTCTAGAATACTCAAGTACTCCTAACTATAAGTTCATTCTGTGAATTAGGCTGATCGGAATATGTTTCCCGCTGGCATCTACCCTGTAGCTATGATGGACATTTTAAGGCACTGCTCATATATTGGAATGACAGATGCTGTTTTTGTTGTGCTTCAGCATCATACTCATCTTTATCTTGCGAATGTTGTAAACTGGAGGTAAGTGTGTTGTTTTGCTAGTTTATTTTAAGGAATATTTAACTTGGTTTTGGTAGTTTATGTTCAAGAATCTATCACTTGGTTTTACTAGTTTCTGTTAAGGAATCTTTTACTTGGGTTTTCTAATTTACGTTAAGAAATCTTTGAGGTGAGAAGTTTTGTAAGAGTTCATTAATGTTTAAAGCTGTTGAATGCTAACACAAGCTGATGACTTTTTTGGGAGATATAGTATTATATCTGACCTCTACTTAGCACTTTATGCAATCAGGGAATTGGTCTTTGACAGTCTTTAATTCATTTGCAGCAAAGAGCTTATGTATCAGCAATTTCTGAGCCAATTTGCGCACCACAATGCAATATCTATAAGTGATCCACTCCCCTTGAAAGACTTGATTTTTTTGGCACTGAAGGAAGATGATATAGATTTAGAAGTTAATGATGACGACAACCTCAAAGAGATGATTGCCGAAGTAATCACCCTCTAGTTTTACATTAACTGCCATTTTAATTAATGCTATTTATCTCGTCCTATAATCTTATAATATAAGAATAATGTAGCTGTTGTTTATAATGTAGTTGTGGCAGATTAGCTGTAATTTTTGTTATTATGAAGTTTAACTGGAAAGATCGTCAGAAGCTTGCATGCTTTTCTTTTTCTGGGAAAATACGAGATCAAAATTTTGAAGGGAGAGAAGGATGAAGAATTAGAGACAATGTAAAAAAACTATAGGCACAAGCAGAATCTGTTGTGTACATTGGACCCAGTCTACACCTGGCTTCATCCAAAAAATCATTCTGGCACTTTGCTCATTCCTTCCCTTTTCTACTCATTCAGAGATTATAATTCTCTCTTAGTCTTTGTTTCTCTCTGTTCTTTATCTCCTTTCTCTGACATGGTATCACCCTGCTAGCCCTGGCCACTATCTCTATTGGGAATTCTCCTCTCTTACGACCACTCTCTCTTTCGTACTGATAGGTAACCCCTTTAGTGAGTTAGTTACAATAACTATTAGGGGTTGTTAGTGTGTTCGTTTGTTGGAATATGTTATTTTGCCTCTAATACGAAGAAGGATGAGAGGAAGAGGTATCTGATCATTTGTGGAGTATATTTGGGGTCTTTGGGCATGGGGAGAGTTCTAGGTCTCACGAATATGTAATGATTAAAATGTAAGTCGTAATATACATTTGTAATATTTAGTTCTTATGTCTAATAGGAACCAGTTTCTATAAGTTAGGATGCA
>NW_017715979.1:0-3184 GCF_001865875.1 Lupinus angustifolius
TAATCTATGGATGAATAAGAACAAAACATAATAGAGAGAGCCCTCGGCCTAAAGAGTTATTTGTTTCTATTTATCTACTTTTTCTTTTTCTCTAAATGTTTCTCATTTTATTTCTTTCAGAATTTAGATGTAAAGACCGCTAGAGAAGAGTGGTTTATGAAGGAAATAAAGAATAAAAAATTAGGGTAAGAGGGAGATTGTCAGTGGGGTGAGGATGGAGGGGTGTGTATGGCAAAAAAACTAACATATGGAACTATACGTAACGGGTACCCGCATAAATTTGACTATAATCATAAATTTATCATATAAATATTATATTATTCGTCTAATAATTATTTTTACATACAAATTATTAGAAAGTACATAAATATATAATAAAAATTAAATATTTATTAGGTATCCGCAAATACCCGCTACTTGCATATGTACTTGCAAATATTATGGGTTTGGCAATTGGAAAGCACTACTCGTGCTCGTTGTCATCTCTATGTGTGTGAAGTGTTGTTCATCTATATATTTATTTTTCCTAAAAATGGTGTTCTTTTCGTTATAAAAGTAAAAAAACATTACATGTCATAAAGTGATGTTAATTGTGTAGCTGACAGATATATATTGAAATTATTGAAAATTAAATTGAGAACATAAAAATATCATGAACTAAGTTGATAAGGTAAAAAAATATGAGAGATCAAGAGTAATTTTGATCTAAATGAAAAAGAAGACGATAAGACAAAATCTAAAATGGGAAAAAATGAAAATTGAATTTGATACTTGCTTCCAAGTTTCATTTTTTTTTCATTTCAGATCATGTCTTATCTTTGTTTTCTTTTTCATTTTAGATCATACATATCAATTTTATACATTATTAGTTCATCATCCACTAGTCATTTTTTAACGTCATTGACTCTTCAAAAAAGTAATACAAATAAATAGTAAATAATATATTGACTGTATAAATCATTATAATGTACAAATATTACACTTAACTCAATTTGTGTTTTGCACATCGGATCAGGACCAACTTCAATACAATGTCCATACTTAATATTATGGATAGAATCTATAATCTCTATTGTATGTATAGATAAGTGTACACGTCTTGTTTCCGGGTTTTTATTTTATAAATAGTTTATCTTAAATTGTAAATATCATAGTAGTTTATAGCTCCCAACATTTTATTATAGGGTGTTATTTTTTACTGTATAGTTAAGAACACAAATATTACATGTACATTCATATGATTAATAACAAATATGTTACTTGTATATTTGTATGGTTAAAAATATGCATGTTACCCATATATTCACATTGTTAAGAACAAACATGTGACTCATGCATTTTAATGGTTAAAAATTCATATGTTATCCGTATATTCGCATTGCTAAGAGCACACATGTTACTCGTAGCTTCACATAGTTAAAAAACACATATTAACCGTAAAATCGCATTGTTAAGAACACACGTGTTACTCGTAATACGAATGCAAGTACAATTTTATAAAATAATTAAATGTTATTGTTCTTATATGTTATTATTAAATAATATATTGGGTAATGAACAATAGGTGGGGTGTACTTTTATTTCGTGTGGGACGATATACATTAAGAAAGTGAAGTGTTTTATAAGGGAAAATGTTCGCCGAGTTGTCACATGTGTCGTGGGATGATGTGGTTGAACTTGTGTTTATTATATAATATATATTAACTATATAATAAAACATGTTCTCTCACATCATCTATTGTCACATGTTAGCTTCTCATTCATTTTTTCCTCCAAAATGGTTTCACCTCCTTCATGCTTATATTCTCACACTATATATTTTCTTTCTTTATTATAATAATATTAAATTTGTTAATGCATTTCTTAATAATTTCAAAACAAAAAACATGGCATTGAGCCTTTATCTATGATGGCTCACACTATATATTTTTTATTTATTATAATAATATTAAACTCATTAATGCATTTCTTAATAATTTCAAAACAAAAAATATAGCATTAAGCCTTTATCTATGATGGCTACACTATATATTGAATTCTTTATCTATGATGGCTACACCATATATTGAATTTACTTATTATTAGAAATATAATAATATTAAATTGATAATTGTATTTCTTAATAATTTCAAAACAAGTTCAAATTTGAAATTCTCATTTATATTTTTTATGTGTTAGAATAGGTAAATACATGAGTAACACATGTATTCTTAACAATGAAAATGTATGGATAACATGTGTGTTTTACTTATAAATGCACAGGTCACATGTGTGTTCTTAACGTTATTAATGAACATATAACATATCTGTTTTTAACTATGCAAATGCATTAATAACATATGTGTTCTTAACCATGTTAATGCACATTTATTATGTGTATTCTTAATTATGCTGCAAAAAAAACCGACATCTGCTAATACATGAGTAACTTGCTAGTATAGATGGAAAAAAAGTTTTTTGTGCACGTGGCATGCTAAGACAAAAAAAAGAGCTTAATCTAAAGCTTTTAAAATATTACAAATCATATTAAATTCTCTCATATTGCATTATTCCCTTTCCTAAAATGTATGAAATTCTATCATATTTAAATATAAACTTTGAAACATTAATTCCTAATATTATTCAAAGTTTCAACATACTATAAACAAAATTATACTACTATTATACTTTAAATATATTTTTAATAGGTGATAAAATAAATAAAATGTTAATCTTGTACATCTGCACGAGTTATCACCTATGAGAATAAAGTGTCTCCTTATATTATGAGATAAGTTTTCTTATTCATTCACTCAATTCATAACATGTATCATATTTAATCATTCTCTATAAAAGTGTTTCTAAAAATAATTTTTGTGTGGATATATGTCATGATTTGAGTAGTTCAAAGAGATAATTTATCTCCTCATATTAAATAAAATGATACTCTATTCTCATAATCTATTTAATTATCATATCATAATATTGTTCTCAGATACTCTATGAAACAAAAAAATTAAATAGAATTTAAATAGAATTTTTGTCCTTATTCAAAAAAGTAAAGTAGAGCTGGACAAAGTAGATATATGCAGTGATATTTTTTCAAGTTATTTTTCTAAATTTGTGTTTGTAATATACATATTTTTATTAAATTCACAAAAATGTGGTAAATTCGAGTGTGATGTATGTGTATTATTCACACTTG
>NW_017715980.1:0-509 GCF_001865875.1 Lupinus angustifolius
TTCTGCACTTTAAAATTCATGAGAATTTCATATTCCTGCATTCTCATGTTTGCTAGAAGATTCAGTGAAAAAGTTAAGGAAAGTAATATTCCAATAAAGCTTAAAATTCCAAGGAGGTGAGAATCATATATTTTTAGATGAGAATGCCAAATTCTCATGAGACTGTCAATTTTTATGTGTAAAATGATTTATGTATCATTATTCTTCTATCCTGTTATCTTTTTAGAATATAATATTTTTGACAAAACAATTCATATTTTTTGAAATTATTAGGTTATAAAGTTACATCTTAATTTATATCATGATATTAATAAAATTATTTTACATTAATAACAACTATAAAATATAAAATTTTACCATATAGTATTTAAGAAAGGAGAGGAAAAAAATTATTAGGTAATATATATAATACCTTTCTAAATTTGATTCATAATTAAATTTACAACAAAAAAAAACTTCACCTAAAAGACTTATTTTTCCTCCCCATGATAAAAACTGGGATTTTTTTC
>NW_017715981.1:0-1000 GCF_001865875.1 Lupinus angustifolius
TTAAAAATAATTAATGCAATAGACAAAATTGATGTGTCTTGTAATAAAGACAAAAATAAAGCTTCCAAGAGGACCCAATAAAAAATGATGTAGGTGATACTTTAATAAAAATATTTTAATTTATACAACATACTTTACCATACTTTTATATATGTTTTTTCTTTACAAAAGAAAAAATAAAGAAAGAAAGGTTGAGAAAAGAAAAGAAGTAAGAAATATGTAAAAAAACTTAGTTGTTTGGTATGATAGAAATTTAGAAGAAAATATGGAGGAAATAATATATTTATTATTAAAATTGACTTTGATATGCATGATTGAGATTGATTTTTTTTTTGGAAATTTAGGAAATTAAAGACAAATATGGCTAATATGAAATAACATAAAATTCCAAGAAATTGATAAGTGTATAAAAAATTAGCAATGAGAAAAACATAGATAATATCTTCACTTGAGTTTTCCTTAAATATTGAAGATAAAGTTAAGAGACATGAATCCAACAATTTTATTTTTTCTTTCTTTCTTTATCCTTTAGTAGGTCAAGAATTATTAATTTAATATAATAAGTTATTAATAAAATTAACATATCTTTTCTTATCTCATCTTATCTATACCATATATAAAGTCAAAACTATAAATAACTACTATTGGATAATTTTTCACATTCCAAAATTACCCTTTTGTTACTCTTCCAATAATAACCATCATAAACTTTCAAATATTACTTTTATTCTTTTTCACATTACATCATTATTTTTCCACACATTTTCTTATCTTTATATTTTCTTCTTAAATTCTATATTTGATTAATCTTCTTACATCTTTGATGTTTATTAAGTTTCTATGTAACATTTCTTATATTAAATTATTTGTCTTTAAAAAATATAACACAAAAATAATACATATCAGAAAAATAAGAATACAGGTCGATACGCATGAAGTGCCAATCGGTACACTAGTACTATATAAAGGAAAACATGATGTAATTTCATTTTCCTATGTT
>NW_017715982.1:0-2931 GCF_001865875.1 Lupinus angustifolius
GGAAATTCATCTCAGACTCTTATTGAAAATGTTCTCTATGTTGAAGGATTAGAACATAATCTCTTGAGCATAAGCCAACTCTGTGACAAAGGTGCTTTAGAGGAAGCATACTCAAAGGACAGGGATAATGAGAAAGCAACCGATGAAGAAGGTCAGACGAGATCTAAGGAGCATTCAGATATGCCAACTGTCTGAAAACCAAGATAGCTCACCCAATCGATAAAGTAATACGTGACATATCTACGGGAGTGGTAACCCGTAGTTCCTTACAAAACTTTTGTAACTTTGTAGCTTTTGTATCTCAGATTGAGCCAAAGACCATTGATGAGGCCATTGAGGATGTACACTGGGGTATAGCTATGCAAGAAGAGCTAAACCAGTTTGAGCGTNGTAACAATGTTTGGGACTTGGTCCCTAAACCTAAAAATCATCCTGTGATTGGTACCAGATGGGTCTTTAGAAACAAACTAGATGAATCAGGCTTAATCATTCGAAATAAGGCACGCTTGGTGGCCAAAGGCTATAACCAGGAGGAAGGTATTGACTATGATGAGACCTATACCCCTGTAGCTAGATTAGAGGCCATTAGAATGCTTCTTTCCTTTGCATCTATTATGAATTTCAAATTATTTCAAATGGTCGTAAAAAGCGTCGTCTTGAATGGCTACATTCAAGAAGAAGTCTACGTTGATCAACCGCCTGGTTTTGAAAATTTTAAATATCTAAACCATGTGTATAAACTCAAAAAGACACTCTATGGTCTTAAGCAAGCTCCTAGAGCTTGGTATGATAGACTAAGTACCTTTCTTTTGGAAAAAGGGTTCGAAAGAGGCTTGGTTGACACAACGCTTTTTATACTTAGATCAAAAAATCATGTATTGCTTGTTCAAATATATGTTGATGATATAATCTTTGGATCTACTAATGATATTCTCTGTAAAGAATTTTCTGAGATGATGCAGGGGGAGTTCGAAATGTCAATGATGGAAGAACTCACATTCTTCTGGGGCTTCAAATAAAGCAACTAGAAAGTGGGATCTTCATTCATAAGGCTAAATATTGCAAAGAGCTACTTAAGAAATTCGATATGGAAAAATGTAAGGAAGCATCCACTTCTATGGCATCTGCATGCTATCTAGATAAGGACGAAAAAGGAAAAGCGATAGAGGTAACAAAATATCGTGGTATGATTGACTCATTACTTTATTTAACTGCAAGCCGACCTGATATTATGTTTAGTGTATGCATGTGTGCTAGATTTCAGTCTTTACCTAAGGAATCACATTATATAAATGTTAAAAGAATTATGAGATATTTAAAAGGAACAACTAATATAGGATTATGGTATCCTCGGGATGCCTCACTATCCTTGGTGGGATATTCCGANATGGGATTATGGTATCCTCGGGATGCCTCACTATCTTTGGTAGGATATTCCGACTCCGATTTCGCTGGATGTAAATTGGATCGGAAAAGCACTAGTGGTACTTGCCACTTGTTGGACAGTTCATTAGTTGCATGGCATAGTAAAAAGCAAGCTTGTGTTGCTTTGTCCACCGCCGAAGCGGAATACATTGTCGCCGGTGTGTGTTGAGCTCAAATCCTTTGGATGAAGCAGAAACTTAAGGACTTTGGTCTTAAACTAGAAAAGATCCCTATTAAATGCGATAGTACAAGTGCCATAAACCTATCCAAGAATCTTGTTTTGCATTCTAGAACCAAGCATATAGAAATTAGACATCATTTCTTACGTGATCATGTTCAAAAAGGTGACTGCGTGCTTGAATTTGTTGAAACCTCTAAATAGTTAGCAGATATTTTCACCAAGCCCCTTCCACGAAATACTTTCTATGTTCTAAGGAGAGAACTTGGAATTCTTGATGACAATATCTTTATTAAAACTGTCTAGATGTTTAGTTTATGTCTTGCTTCTACATGTTTATTAGTCTCTTGATTTAATGAAATGTCTTAAAATGCAAAATGATATCTCATAATAATTTCTTTTTTTTGTGTGATTACATATGTTTAGATTAATCTTTTAGAATGCATGCATAAGTCCCAAAAAGTTGAAACCGTTCTGCTTGATCTAAAAATTACCGTGTTCGATTAATTTTTAATGTTAATCGATTACCTGGGCATCAGTTTTGAAAAATATTTTTTCGCATGATTTTAATCGATTAACCAGGCCCGTTAATCGATTAAAACCAGCAGTATAAGTGCAGACAACACTTCGGTTTCAAACTTTTTTCGGAATTTTCTCTATTTCCTCTTCCTCTTGAGTCTCTGTTACCGTGATACAACTTTATGTATTCAGTTGTTGTTATTGTTTCGAGACTTCTTTGTGCTTTTTCTGACTTGGTTTGACACTTTTTGGTTTGTTTGGTTGCTGGATATTTTTATTCTCTATGTTATGTTTTTTTTAATTTTGCTTATTTTGCTTTTAATTATGTCAAAATAGCTTATTTGGCTATTTGGATGGTTCTGGATCATATGAGATTTTCTGGTGCATAAATTAAGCTGGTTATTTTACTACATTGCTTATTCTGCTTATTGCTATTTGATATGGTAAATCTTGTATTCCGTTCACGTTACCTATTAGTTATTTTATTGTATAAACAACAGCATTTTGTTCAAGCCACCGATTATAAGACAAGTTAATAGTTAAATCCCAAATTAATTCATTAACTTCGTTTTATGTTTAACTACATATGTCTGTCTACTTTTGACCTGTGTTATCTTTTTGATAATGTCTAAAGGGGGAGAAAGGTTGTTTTGTTTTTGTTTGATTGTGCAGGTTGATCTTAATTCTGCTTCCGAAACATTCGCGCTTCATACTATCAATCAGTGCCAATACATTCTTCAAGCTAATTCATCAAACAAGTGGTGTAGTGTTTGTCATCATCAAAAACGGGGAGATTGAAAGTGTGCATG
>NW_017715983.1:0-9432 GCF_001865875.1 Lupinus angustifolius
GCATAAACTTAGTGTTGAACATGTATAAGTTAAGTGCATAACGTATTTGAGTATTGCAATTTAAAAATATACATAGAAATATGCAGTTAATCAATTAAGGTGAGTTTTAATCGATTAACGTAAGTTTTTGAAAAGCAGTTGGAACAGAAAACTTGAAAACCGAATCAGTTATAATTTTATATCTCGTTAATCGATTAACCAAGAATATAATCGATTAATTGGGCTGCATAATGGTTTCTTTATAAGCTGCGTTTTCAGAACTCAAGTTGATTCTTGCATATTAGATTTTAAGAGAGTTAGAGCATATTTTCGTGTTAATTACTGCATCTACATGAAATTGCGTTTGTGAGATTAGAGAAGAGAGAATTCTATGCTTTAGGATTGAGAGGCATTACATGTTTAGTTTCTCATCATTTCATCTCATATGTTCATGCATTTCTTGATGTTTTTGGAAAGATTTCATATTCTGTAAAATCTGTTTTGAACTCATGCATTATCATTTTATATGAGACTTGTGTTAGAGTTGTAGAGTAAGGTGTTAATTGTTTTAATTTGAGCATTGTAAGTGCTTTAGATTACTCTATATTCTTGTTGTAAAAGTGTTGTAATATTGGGAATCTCTAGGTGTCTTACCACCAACGAGATTGAGTTGCGTCTTCATTAGCTTAGAAATCTTGATAGAAAGAATAGGTTCTTGGCTGGGGCTACACCGCAAGAAAGGTTTTCTTGGGCGGTAGGAAGTGAGTCAAACCAAGGGATAAGGTTCTTTAGTTTTCAAGAAAATGTCTAAGTGTTGTAATTGGAAGAATTTTTTGTAAAACGTTATTTCGATTATAGTGAAGAAAAATCTCCCAGATCAGACGGGGGCCTGGATGTAGTTTGCAAGTGGACCCACAAACGAACTAGGATAAAAACCTTGTTGCACGCTTTTCTTTCCCTACTCTCTTTATTGCTTTAATCAATTACTTCGTATAGTTGTATTAGTTTTAATAATCTGTTTCTATATTGTACTATTGTAACTCTGATATATTTGTTAGCTCTGTATATTTGCTTCGATCTCAGTTGCTTTTCGTACAAGAAACTGAACTATTTGTGCGATCTGAGCTGTTTTTATCAATTAAAAAGCTGTAGTTAATCGATTATTCTTTCTGTGTTAATCGATTAAACTGGGGGTTTTTTCAGCATTATAAGTTGGTTGCGAAAAGCGGATACTTTGACCGCTACACCTATTCAACCCCCTCTTCTAGGTGTATTTTAGCCACTGATACCTAATATAACGGGCTGTTGAGAATAACCGAATTCTGTTTTTCAGTTATATGTTAAAATTGATTTCATGTTAATCGATTAACGCCTTGCTTATTCGATTAACTGACATATTTTCAGCTAAGAGATCAAATGAACTTTATTTGACTTGAAGTCTCGAGGAGTGCTTTTATCTGAATCAACCTTCTTGAGGTAAGTACGACATTGAAACCTCATGTGTCCTGGCTTACCACATTCATGGAAAGTAAAGCCCTCTTTGTTACCCTTGTCTTTCCTGGTTGACTCGCGCGCTTCTTTCTTCTGGAAACGTTTGAAGCCTCCTTTCTTTAGGAATTTCCCAAATTTGCGTACGAGAAGGCTCAAAGTTTCATCATCCATATCAAAATCAGACTCGTCTTCTTCTCTCTCTTCTGTGGATGGAGACGTTGTTGCTTTGAGAGATATACCTCTCTCTCTTCGTGATCTTGAAGCTTTCCAAACAATGTTGCCAAAGGCATGGAGTCAAGATCCTTGGATTCCACGATAGCTGTTACTTTGGGTTGCCATCTCCTATCAAGACAACATAAAATTAGTAAGTTCTTCTTTGGTATAATATTTATATAGAGCAACTAATTGGTTAACTATATGAGTGAATCATTTTTGCATGTCATTGATAGATTCACTCGGTAACATACAAAATAGCTCATACTCATGTGTTAGGGCATTCAGCTAGGCACGCTTGACTTCGCTAGTGCCTTCGCGAGTCACTCGTAAAGTGTCCCACATTTCTTTGGAATTTTGGCACTGCAAAACCCGAAAGAACTCATCATAGGATAGGGCCGATGTGATGATGTTTTTAGCACATAGGTTATATTAAACCTTTTTACGTTCATCATCGGTCCATAGACTTTTCGAGTATTCTTTCGGTTCATCGTCCACTAAATGTTGTGGAATGAAAGGCACGTTGACTACAAATTCCCAAATATCTGAGTCGATGACCTCTACAAAGATTTTCATGCGGACTTTCCAGTAGGCATATACTTCGCCACTGAATACGGGAGGGCGGTTAATGGATGCGCCATCACCACCAAAGGGGTTGGTGGAACCCATTTATTTTCCCTAAAGGATCACGCGTATATGGTTGAGCTAGCACGACGTACTAGCTCTAATACCACTTGTTAGGTATCAGTGACAGAATACCCCTAGAAGGGGGGGGGGGGTTGAATTGGTGTCGCATTTCCCAAATATCGCTATTCGAAACAAAGCCCTATATTGAAAAATCACCCAGTTAATCGATTAAAGGACTGCCTTAATCGATTAAATCACACTTAACAGACAGTGACTAAATGGCTCGATTACACAGCTACTTACAGATTATACAGAAATGATACAACATATATATTTGAACAGAAATGATCTTTATATGGCAGAGTTATTATATTCAAATTATCAGCTACAATAGGCAATTAAAAACAACTTAAAACAGTAAAGATATAAGGGTAAGAAACAGCATGCAACAAGGTTTTTATACTGGTTCGTTTTGTGGTCCACTGCCAAACTACATCCAGTCCTCTCCTTCCGACCTTGGGAGATTTTCTTCACTAAAATTGAAGCCAATGTATATTACATACACACTTCGAATTACAAAAAAACAACAAAAACAGAGTAATGTGAAGCACTAAATAGCTCAAATATTACAATTCAGAACAAGCTATAAACCTTATAAAAATCTCACAAATTACTATGAATATGTATAAGATCAGAATCACGAAGAACATGTAATTTCTACCCTAAGAAATCTCTAAACGAAATGAAAGAATCATGTAAGATAAGATAGAATGATGAACACATTAAATCACATGCAATAGATGACATTTTAATCCCAAAGCATGATACTATCTCTCACTATTCTCACATGCAATTCTCTCTGCCTATATGACAAACAATGAGTACGAAAATATGCTACTTAGCAATTCTAAAAATGAATGAATGTATGAAGCATGGTGTAAAAACACAGTTTATATACAAAAGATGTTTTATGTCCAGTTAATCATTAAGGACCCTGTTAATCGATTAACCGACTATTTAGAATAACTGAATTATGTTTTTGAGTTAAATGTTGAAACTGATTAAAACTGAATTATGTTTTTGAGTTAAATGCCTTACTTAATCGATTAACTGGCATATCAACTACCTATATGTTATGCTTATCAACTATACTTGTTATACCATTATGTTATGCCTAACATGCACAAATAACATGTATGATTAATGCATGAACATATAATAAGCTAGATGACATGTCTCATGTACATGATATGATAGTTTTTAGAACTTGTGAGATTTGCATTTAGGTTTACCTAACCTAGACTCAATAACTAAGACACATCTAAGACTTTAGTTTAGACATGAAGCTCTTGAATTTTTGGCATGTTGATTTGTTGAGTTATCTTTAAGCTTTCACTAATTCATTTGTCTTCTTCAAAACATAGGTAAGCTAAGTGTTATCTTGACACTTTGCACTTTCATATCTAAAATGAATATAGATTATATTTAATCAGGTCTAGGGTCGAGTTGGGTTTAAAGGCTGACCCAGTCACTATTTAGGATCGAGTTGACTACGGGTTTAGGGCCGGGTCCGGGTTCAAAAAATTGACCCTACCAATATTTAGGGTCGGGTAAGGACAAGCCTTAACCCGTCCCAACCCGGCCCATGCTCACCCCTAGATTAAAGCACTAACTTAATCGTTTAAGTTGCACAAAATAGACAGTTGCAGAATGACTTGATTGCACAACCACTCACCAATATTACAGAAACAATACAACATATATTTGAATAGAGTTAGTCTTTATATGACAGAGTTACTAGATTGAAAATATCAGCTAAAATAGGCAATTAAACAACTTGAAAATTAAAGACATAAGGGTAATAAAAAGCCTAAAATAAGAATTTTTATCCTAGTTCGTTTTGCAGTCCACTGCAAAACTACATCCAGTCCTCCCTATCCGATCTCGGGAGATTTTCTTTACTAAAACTAAAATGAATGTATATTACATGCACACTTCCAATTATAAGACCTTAGATGCTCCCTTCTTGAATTCCTAGATCCCCTATCTTTGTTTGATCCCTCTAATCGCCTAGGAAACCCTTTCCTACGATCTAGCCCCAACCAAGAGTATGTTCTAAACTGAAGACCTCTAAGTCTTGGTGAAAACTCACTGAATTTCGTTGGTGGTAAGACACCAAGAGACGACTTTCCTTATCACAAAAACAGAGTATTATGAAGCACAATACAACTCAAATATTACAATTCAAATCCAACTATAAACCCTATACAAATCTCACAAATTAACAAGAATATGTATGGGTTCAGAATTATACAAAAACATGTAATTTCTACCCTACAAAATCTCTAACAGAAATGCAAGAATCATGCAAGAAAAGATAGAATGATGAACACATTTAATCACATGTAATTGGATGACATTTTAATCCTAAGAATGATACTATTTCTCACTATCTCACATGCATTTCTCTCTACCTATATGACATACAATGAGCACGAAAATATGCAACTTAGCCATTCTAAAAATGAATGAATGAAATATGGTTTAAAAACACAGTTTATAAAGAAAAGTTGTTAGACGCCCAATTAATCGATTAAGTGCCCTTTTAATCGATTAACATGCTGTTGAGAATAACTGAATTCTATTTTTCAGTTATTTGTTAAAATTAATTTCACGTTAATCGATTAACGCCTTGCTTAATCGATTAACTGGCATATTTTCAGCTAAGAGATTAAACGGTAAACTACCTATATGTTATGCTTATCAACTATACATGTTTTACCATTATGTTATGCCTAAGATGCACAAATAACATGTATGATTAATGCATGAACATGTAATAAGCTAGATGGCATGTCTCATGTAAAAGATATGATTGTTTTTAGGACTTGTGAGATTTGCATCTAGGTTTACCTAACCTAGACTCAATAACTAAGACACATATCTAAGACTACTAACGATTACTCTATTTATGACTCTAGTCTAGATATGAAGCTCTTGAGTCCTTGGCATGTTGATTTGTTGAGTTATCTTTAAGCTTTCACTAAATCCTTATCTTCATCAAAACATATGCAATCTAATAGTGCTATCTTGACACTTTGCACTTTCAATCTCCCCCATTTTGATGATGACAAACTCCACACCAAATTTTGTTTTGATGCATAGCTTGAAGATGGTCATAAATGCATGGTTGTTGATTTCAAAGTTAAAGCGCATAGCTAGACAACGAAAGCTGAATTTTATGAATATTATTTACAACCTGCGCACATCAAACAACAAAGCAACATTTCTCCCCCTTTTGACATTATCAAAAAGATAAACTAATGAATTTTGGTCAAAAGTAAAAAGAGTTATGAAATGAAATCAAATTGTTATTAACCAATTAATATTGAGAATATAATTAATCAACCAGTTGAAGGAAAAATTGAACACGTGCGCATGTTGATGGCATTTAATCGATCAAATGAATGTGTTAATCGATTAAACTGGTAGAATATAGTAACTGGACGATTTAATGGCATGGAAAATTATAGAAGAACTAATCAAGCATGGAATGATCAAGCATATTTATTATAGCATTCAAACAACATGCTTAATCAAACATAAGAGATGCATATAACCAATCATGATCAAGTACCATTAAACATATATTCATACTACATTTGACATCATATTATGTATGCAATTTAAAACCAAAATAGTAACGATTTAAGTTCAAATGGCATGCATATCAAGTCATAAGAGTTTAGAAAAGTAGATATTTAGAATTACAACCCAAAAAGCAGATAGAAAATATGTCTCAAAAGTACAAAGCAATAAAGATCCTAAAAATTAGCCCTAAGGCAATCTAGGGTCTAAGGTCTTCTAATCTAGGTATGCGGAGGAAGGTCTCTGTCATTAGGAACTGTCAGTCTCTTATCACCTTGGATGAGGAATCTCAACTTTTCAAATTCTGCACAAAACCTCTCATTTTGTTCCTCACTAGTGTTCTGAACAAAGCTCCTTATAGCATGATTGTGATTATCAATGTAGGCGACCTGACATTCCTCAAATTGCTCCAAGTATGTATTGTAGGAGTCCTTTAGAGACTGAAAATGTAGATCCATTCTATTATTCAGCCTTTGCTCCATGGCATCCAATTGAGCTAATCCAAAGAATGGTTTCTACAGCGCGTTTCCAGTCGGCTCCCCTTGAGTTCCTGAATTAGCCTGATCTGTTCCAGCCTGCTTCTCATCATCAGATAGATCCAAATCCATGGTAGTGTAATCCTCTTGGTATTGCCAAGTTCTTCCATACTTATAGATACCCATCTTGTGGATTAAGCTTTCACCAACAAGGTGATCTTTATCAAAAGTCTTCGTGATGATGGTGTCATATACGTCAATATGCAGATAATCAATGATCCTCAAAATGAATATACTATAGAGCAACAACTTAGATTGCAAGGTAGAGACATTATACATGACCTTCAGGATCTCTTCAGGCCAATTAATAATAATATTTTCCTTAACATCATACAAGAACTTCAAATCATTTATAGTAGCTTGTGCCTGATTTGTATTCCTCTGAACTAAAATGTAAGCTATCACATAGTGAAGTAATCTATTCTCTAAAGATAATGAACAAGCTTTTGTTAGTTCTTCTTGGATAAACAGATGGGGACCTTGTTGAAAGTTATTTTTACCACTCTACCTTCAAATCCCTTATGATTCAATTGCAGTATAGTAAAAGGGTTTTATATCGTATCCACAGGGAATTGGTTAAATCAATGCCTTTCTTTAGTAAATTTTCTTAAGCAATGAGTTCAGATGGTTTGATGATTGATTTTTGTAACAACTTCAATTGTAAAAATATGCAATATTAAAAAGGATTTATAACAATATGAGAAAACTGTGGGATTGGGTTTCACTCAATAAGTCATCAATATCCTAATGATTCAACATACAAACTTTGGCTTATGCTTAATTTCATCACATCAATTCTTATCTATCTCATTAATCTCTTACATGAGTAGATCAACGATTCCCTAATCTAATTATCAATCTCTTGCATAATTAAAAAGGATAATCGTAATGAGTCCAGATGTAAAATGACAAACAAACTTAATTCTATCTCTAGCAATCACGCTTGTTAGATGAGATAATCTAAATCCGATTATAATATGTAGTTCTCACTCACATATCAAATCTAAATTCATGCCTTAGGTGATCAATCCAAAACATTTATGAAGAACAAGATTAAATCATTGAAATTATCGCATAGAACAGATATTTGTATATAGAAATCAAAATAGATACATCAAAGTTTAGGAGTTACATCCAATCCCAACACAAGGAAATTAGCAATCCATAGCCATGGATGCTTTCAAGCTCAAAGTGAAGATTTAAGAAGAAAGGATAGCTCCAAGATGATGCAGGAACAAATCCACCCCTCCAGTTGATCTTCAATCCAAGCTCTATGTGTTTCCAAAGGTGTTTTTCTAAGTTCCTTAAGTTCTGAGTTTGAGGAAAAATTCTTCTCTCTAAAAAAAACTCTCGTTCTGAATTTGAGGAAAATGGCTTTTATAAAGAGAAGCACGCACAGGGCGCCCAACCCCTTTTCTGGCCGCCCAGCGCTCTGCATTCATTTCAGCAGGGCGCCCAGCTTGATTTGGACAGAAGCAAAAACGCCCAGCCCTCCTAGAATCAGGCTTGGCGGTTTTGAACGTTCTTCAAGCTCCTAATCATTCTGCAAACCTTTTTCTTGTGAGATCTTCAACCTTAAAAGCTCAAAGTGAGATTGGAAACATGCATTAAACATATTCTAATTGTAAATTAGAATTTCTATAAGTTTTAATCAAAAAGTGTATTTTGCATGATATTTTCCATAAGTCAAAACGATAAGTGCTCTAAAATAAACTAGAAAGTACAGTAAAAATGGCACTTATCAAACTTCCCCCAACTTGAAACTTTGTTTGCCCTCAAACAAAAGGTACTGATCACAAAAAATGATATACACAAGGTTCATTCAATAACAGGGTTCATGAACAATCAAGATTTTCACTTCGCATGATTTCACAAATTTCATTTTTCAATCTCCCTAAAAACGATGTGATGCCCACAACTGATGTTCATTAATGAAATGAATGCAAGTTCAGGATGAATCCATTAGGCAAATCACTCTATCCATGTTATCAACCAAGGAAATTTTCAATGATTCACACAAGTTCTTTTAGAACCAAATGAAGGTTAGTGTTTCACTCATGTTCAGCATTTGAATCACAACAATTCAAGCTTGGTATTTGTCTCATCAATTATCAAGATTGCATGGTTAATCAAGGATCACTAAGGGCTTTTCAGGGTTGTAATGAGGCCAGGCTTCAAGGAAAATTAGTTTTTCTGGATATCAAAGTACTTTCAGACTAAGAGAGCAATCATAATAAGATTTACACAATAAAACCATGAATTCATACTCACTTCAGTATCCTCTTACTATTCCCATTTTGCCAACCTTCTTTACATATTTGAATCATATGACCCTTTTCTTCTCATTCTCATTCTTTTCTCAATCTTTCTCTTGCTTTTCTCATTTCAATTACACTCTTTTCTTTTCTTTTTTTGATACAAGATTATGTACTCAAGATTGAGAAAATTTTGAACAGTTTTGCTTTCTTTGCAACAAGAACACCAACAACCTCCACTCCCCCAACTTTGGATAAAACAAATAATCCTATTATAAATA
The DNA here is from genome assembly GCF_001865875.1 of Lupinus angustifolius. Classification (NCBI taxonomy): domain Eukaryota; kingdom Viridiplantae; phylum Streptophyta; class Magnoliopsida; order Fabales; family Fabaceae; genus Lupinus; species Lupinus angustifolius. The sequence continues at coordinate 9,031 of NW_017715983.1, forward strand.
CTCTCTTAACTTAGAAAGTAAGGGATGAACATTTTTTTTTTCTTTTTTCATTGGCTCGAGATTATTCATAAGAACAAAATTAAATTTTATTTTAGGCTCAAAATGGGGTTAACAATGGATGTTCCTAAACAAGGGTAGGCTATTTGGTCAAGTAGCTATATATTCTAATCAAACAAAATTGCCTTGATCATTTCCTATCATTTCCATGCAATCAAAATAATTAGAGACTCAAACAAGTCCGACTGTGCAAAAACATATACTGATTCTCTCATCCTTACATTGTTTAAGGTCACGCTCCCTCACCAGGTTCAGATATAAATTTCTTGATTTCAAACACTTCAAGGTTATGCCAATGACCTTCATGTGAAAAATGCAATCATACATGTCATGGTATCATGAGTG
>NW_017715984.1:0-7423 GCF_001865875.1 Lupinus angustifolius
GTATAGGTTGTGGTGCTTGTTCAGGAACCTGAGATGATTGCCCTTCCCCACCATGCACATCTACCTTTCTTTTCTTTCTAAGCTCCTCTTCAACAGTAGCAAGGTCTTTCTCTTTGCAGCGGTTGTTGATATAAGAAGCATCAATGACTGATTTCAGAGCCATAACCTCCCCATAAGGTTCAGGTACTTTGCAGAATTTGCAGAAATCAGTTATAAAAGATGGTAAAATCATGGTGATGGCCCCCTTCTTGATGCACTCAGCAATTGCATCAGATATTATTGCAGCAATATCTATTGAGTGATTTTTATAAATAGAATACAACAGTTTGGCCTTTGGCATTGGCAGATCAGATACATGAGAAGCTGGCCACACATTTGAAAGAATGAAAATGGTCCAAATCTGAGACATTTGGGTCATGCAGAATTTGTAGACTGGACCTTTGAGGGTAGCCGTTAGTTTGTCAGTGTCAAGGCCTTGAATACACAGTAGGGACTTTACAGAATATTCATTGTGCTTCCTTTCTTTTATCATCATTTGATAATCACAAAGGTCATGCCCCTCAGCTGGACGTGGTTTCCATGGACTGCCTAGGTATTGATTGATTATTTGCTTGTTATAATGCACCTTGACACCATTTACCCACGTATAACGATTCACCTGAGCATCTTTTGAGAAGAAAGCATTGGAATAGAATTGCTTGACTATTTCCATGTTGTACGTCTTGTTGGGATGAGCAAGCTTTTTCCATCCATACCTCTCAATCTTGCTCATGAATTGAGGAAATTCATTAGCCTTCAACTTGACAATCCTCTCCAAAATTGTGGTACCCTTGATTGTCAACTCATCATATTTCTGATTTGTGGTTTTTGATTTGTGTTTGTTTCCAGTGAATTGTGTGCTTAGTTGCTCATTGTCAGAGTCAGTGTCCTTGTCAGATTGGTTGATTGCTACTCTTCTTTTTTTTTATTGCCTACTGCTTTCTTGCCCCTGTAACAAGGTGAAAATTGCAATATCCAAATTCTAGAAGTTAAGGTCACAACCTTAATAAAAATTGAAATTCCCAACATTGAACTCATAACTATACAAATGCAAGGAGTGAAATAAGCACAGTCAAGTACATAAAATTGGGTGACGATTAGAAGTAAACTTGACAGTTATATTGATTCACACATTTTATCAAACACCTAGCATGCATTCTTAAAGTTCACATTTTCAATAACACAATGCATGCTATTGTTCAATTCAAATATTCAACAAATGCAATTTGCTTTCAAAAATCACCAACCAAGAGCACAAAAATCTCACAATTTCAATTTTAGAGTTCATAATCAAATCACAAATCCGATTTAGAAAGAGAGAGTGGAATCAAGCATTTAAGCATAACTATGAAGAATGGAAACCATATCAATCTAAAATCCACCACAAGAAAGTAAATTTTTTTTTAACATAATCAAGAAAATACCCAATTTTGGAACCCTAAAATTCATTACCCATGAGCTTGAGGAAGTGAAGATGAGTGACTTACATGGTGGAGATGAGTAATAACACACGTGAGAGAGAGAAAAGTGGGTGAGACACTTGAAGTTTGGCAATGGAAGATTAGTTTGATGTGTGAGAAGAAATGGAGAGTAAGCTTGGCAATGGAAGATGAGTTTGAAAAAGAGGAGTGTGTGAATGATGAGTTTGAAAAGGATGAGCTTGTGTTTGGCACGCTGGTAATGGGAAGTTTTAGTAGCCAAATTTTTTTTTTCTTTTCTTTTATAGCTAGGGCGCTGGGCGCTGTATGCCAGGCGTTGGGCAGAATTTGGGCAGTGGCTCCCCATTGCCAGGGCGTTGGGCGCTGGGCGCCCCAGTTCATGCGCCAGCCAGAATTTGGGCAGTGTCTACCCATTGCCAGGGCGCTGAGCGCCCCCACATCAAGCTGGGCGGTCTGCATCAGTGTTTCAACTTAAAAACCAGAAATTTTCAACTAAACCCAGCTTGTTAGACAAGATTCATGATTGATGCAACTACAACTCCTCAATTGTGCATTCAAACTTGATTGATATAGTCTTTAAACACAATTTCAATTCAAAATTCATTATGCAAAGGATCAATTAGGCAAATAACTAAAAAACTCAAAACTCTTTCTAATTACAAGTGGATATGTCAAAATTTGAATTTTACATTTTTAAGCCATGCCAATTGATCACTTTAACTCAGGTCCTCATATGAAACTTGTCTAGGACTTAAAAATCAACAAGTAAACACACATTCCAAAAGATTCGCAATATATGATCATTCCTTAGAGTCCAAGTTTCATGCACTTTTCACAACCTAATAGGTCAAATTTTGATTTTTACATTTGCAGCATAAGCCTATTAGTACAAACACATCCTCTCATGCTATAAAACTTGTCCAAGCATTAAAATTTGCAATCTAACACATCTAGCCCCATGGTCAACCCAACACTTGAAATTTGGCAACTTTATCAATTCATTCATGCTAGGCTTCAAATGCAAAAACACATGACATTTAAAACTTGTTGAAAACCTAGTTTACTTAAGTGCACACCATTTCTCCATTCCTTATTTCATGTTCAGTTTATTTTTCAGAAAGAGGACTAACACACTCACTGACTCAAAAACTACAAAATGAAATAAGATGACTATTCTAGACCTAAAAAGCAACATCATGTACACAAATGAGCTTGTTCATATGCAAAGATGAAGAACTTTCACAGTTATGCAAAACATGCTCAAAACATGTATCAAGACTTGTGAAATACCTTAAAGCACACAATTGAATCAATTTCACAAATATCATGATATCACCTATCAAAATGACTGTAAATGAGAAAATCAAACCAAAAGCACTGGGTTGCCTCCCAAGAAGCGCTTCTTTAACGTCACTAGCTTGACGTCATTGCTTTTTCATTGATCATTCAAGTAGAGCACAGTGGAGACTGTTTGAACATCACCACCTAAGTATGGCTTCAATCTTTGACCATTCACCACCCAAGTCTCTTTCGATCCTTGATCTTCCAGTTCGATTGCTCCATAAGGCTTTACCTCTTTGATTACAAATGGACCTGACCATTTTGACTTTAGCTTACCTGGAAATAATCTCAACCTGGAATTGAACAATAGTACTTGTTGGCCTGGTCTGAAGTTCCTTTTAACAAGTTTGTTGTCATGATATCTTTTCACTTTCTCCTTATACAACTTAGAGGATTCATAGGCATGATGCCTCAATTCTTCTAATTGATGCAGTTGCTTCTTTCTTTCATCACCTGCAACATTCAAATCAAAATTTAGAAATTTCATGGCCCAATAAGCTTTATGCTCCAATTCAACCGGTAAATGACAAGCTTTGCCATAAACCAATTGAAAGGGAGTTAAGCCTATTGGTGATTTGTAAGCAGTTCTGTAGGCCCATAATGCATCATCCAACTTGAGTGACCAATCCTTTCTGGAATTCGAAATTGTTTTCTCCAGGATCCTTTTGATTTCTCTGTTAGAAACTTCTGCCTGGCCATTTGTTTGTGGATGATAAGGTGATGCTACTTTGTGTCTTACACCATAATGTTGCAATGCCTTGGTCAGCTGTGAATTGCAGAAATGTGAACCTCCATCACTGATTATGACCCTGGGTGCTCCAAAACGGTTGAATATGTTTTTCTTTAAGAACTTCACTACCGTTTTGCCATCCGCTTTAGGAGTTGCTATGGCTTCCACCCACCTTGAAACATACTCAACAGCCACCAAAATGTATTCATTTGAAAATGATGATGGAAATGGGCCCATGAAGTCCATGCCCCAGCAATCAAATACCTCCACTTCCATGATGTTTTGTAAAGGCATTTCATTTCTTTTTCCTATTCCACCTGACCTTTGGCATGCATCACACCTTTGCACATGGAAATGTGCATCTTTGAACAGGGAGGGCCAGTAAAAACCAGATTGCAATACCTTCACAACGGTTCTCTCACCATTGAAATGCCCTCCATAGGGTGAGTTGTGACAATGCCACAATATATTGCTAGCCTCATCAGAAGCTACACATCTCCTCAATAATCCATCAGCTCCTGCCTTGAATAGATAAGGATCATCCCACAAGAAATGAGTTGCATCCCTGAGAAATTTCTTTTTCTGATGATAGTTAAAATCATCAGGGATAACACCTGCTGCTTTGTAATTGGCCATATCAGCAAACCATGGCCTTTCTTGTATACTAAGCAGTTTTTCATCTGGAAATTCTTCAACTATCCCTTTTTCCATTGTGGTCACCTCATCATTCACCAATCTGGATAAGTGATCAGCTACCAAGTTTTCCTTGCCACTTTTGTCTTTGATTTCAAGATCAAATTCCTGCAACAACAAAATCCAACGAATCAGTCGTGGCTTGGAATCTGCTTTTGTCAAAAGATACTTGATAGCTGCATGATCTGTGAAAATCACAACTTTAGATCCAATCAAGTAGCTTCTGAATTTTTCTAAAGCATACACAATAGCTAGTAATTCTTTTTCAGTTGTGGCATAATTCATTTGAGCATCATTTAACACTTTACTAGCATAATGTATAGCATGAAACATTTTATTCTTTCTTTGACCTAGCACTGCACCTACAGCATAGTCACTAGCATCGCACATCAATTCAAAATCAAGATTCCAATCAGGTGCAATAATAATAGGAGCAGAAACTAAATTTTGTTTCAATTGTTCAAAAGCTTTAAAGCATGCATTATCAAAAATGAAAGGAGTATCCTTATTCAGAAGATTGCTCAAAGGTTTGGCAATCTTAGAGAAATCTTTGATGAACCGTCTATAAAATCCAGCATGTCCGAGAAAGCTTCTGATTCCTTTAACATTTGACGGAGCTGGTAGCTTTTGAATGACTTCAACCTTTGCTTTATCAACCTCCATGCCTTTTGATGAGATTTTGTGGCCCAGAACAATACCTTCAGTCACCATAAAGTGACATTTCTCCCAGTTCAAGATAAGGTTTGTTTCAACACACCGTTTCAGCACGGTGTCCAGATTCATCAAGCACATATCAAAAGAAGCTCCGAACACAGAGAAGTCATCCATGAAGACTTCTATACACTTTTTCACCAAATCTGAGAAGATAGCCAACATACATCTTTGAAAGGTTGCAGGAGTATTACATAATCCAAATGGCATTTTCCTGTAAGCAAAAATACCAAATGGGCATGTGAAAGCCGTTTTCTCCTGATCTTCTGGATTAACAGTGATTTGATTGTAACCGGAGTAACCATCCAGAAAACAATAGAAAGCTTGACCGGATAATCTCTCCAGCATTTGATCCATGAAAGGTAATGGAAAATGGTCTTTCCTTGTGGCTTTATTCAGCTTCCGGTAGTCAATACACATTCTCCAACCTGTGACAGTTCTGGTTGGAATTAATTCATTTTTTTCATTGGCTACCACAGTCATCCCTCCTTTCTTTGGAACCACCTGGACTGGACTCACCCAGGCACTGTCTGAAATGGGATAAATCATTCCGGCTTCAAGCATCTTCATCACTTCCTTTCTGACTGCTTCTTTCATAGTTCGATTCAATCTTCTCTGAGGTTGAGCTACAGGCTTAAAATCATCCTCCATTAGAATTTTATGCATGCAATATGAAGGACTGATACCTTTCAAATCAGCTAGTGTCCAGCCTATTGCTCCTTGATTCTCTTTGAGGACTTCAATCAGCTTTTTCTCCTCCCGTGGTGATAAAGAACCACTAATGATCACTGGCTTTTCAGCTTCACCTTGTAGAAACACATATTTTAAATGGGAGGGTAACAACTTCAATTCCAGTTTCTGGTTAGCCTCCTTGTTGTCAACTGCTTTTTCAATGCTTTCCAATGTTACTTGCTTCGGAGGAATCTCTTTGAGTGAATCAAGATCTTGCAAACATCTTTCAATCTCTTGCTCCTCTTCCTCATTGAACCTTGTGTGCAAGTTTATCAAAGCTTTCTCTAAAGGATCATATGACTGTGGCTGTTTAGTTACTTCATAACACACCTCATCAATAACGTCAATAGAGAAACACTGTCCTTTGTCTTTCGGATATTGCAAGGCCTCAAAAACATTGAAATTTACTTCGTCATCCTGCACTCTTACTTTTAGTTTACCTGCATCCACATCAATCATAACTCTAGCTGTCTTCATGAATGGTCTACCCAAAATCAACGGGACCTCGACATCTTCTTCCATATCCAAGACCACAAAATCAGCTGGAAACATAAACTTGTCTACTTTCACCAGCACATCTTCTACAACACCATGTGGATATTTCACTGACCTGTCTGCTAACTGTAATGACATTCTGGTAGGTCTAGCTTCCAAATCACCAATTCTTCTCAACATAGACAGTGGCATTAGGTTGATACTAGCTCCTAAGTCCAGAAGTGCTTTTCCAAGTGTTAGATTTCCAATAGTAACAGGCAGTGTGAAGCTTCCAGGATCCTTCGCCTTCAGAGGAATGTATTTTTGAATAATAGCACTGCAGCTAGCATCCAGTTCAATAGTCTCCTCCTCTATGAATCTTCTCTTCTTTGTCAACAATTCTTTCATGAATTTAGCGTAGGTAGGCATCTGCTCCAAGGCTTCTGCAAATGGAATATTGATCTGAAGCCTCTTGAATATATCCATAAATCTTGCAAATTGCCTTTCTTTGTCTCTTTTTGTTGGAACATGTGGATAAGGTAAGTCTCTCACAGGTGGAGCTTTTAATGCACTCTTCTCATGGTTTTTCATCTCACTCTCTTTTTCTTTGTTTTTCTCTTTCTCACTCTTATGTACATCCTCACTTTTATTTTTCAACACCTCTTTCTCACTTTCTTCTTTTTCACTCTCAATCTTTTCCTCAACAACAATCACATTCTTTTCACTCAAATTCTCACCAATACCTTTACCTATCATCTTACCACTCCGTGTGGTAATTGCTTTGCACTGCTCCTTCGGATTAGGTTCGGTATTTGCTGAAAATGCTCCTTTATGAGAGTTTGCAAGCTGCTTTGCTAATTGGCCCACCTGGGTCTCCAAATTCCTGATAGATGCATCAGTATTCTTCTGGTTAGCCATCGACATCTGCATAAATTGATTCAATGTGTCCGCCAATTGTGAATTCTGATTTTGTGGCGGTTGTTGATATTGTTGTTGATTTTGTGGCGGTTGTTGATATTGTTGGTTCTGGAATGGTGGTGGCCTGTTAGAAGAAGGTCCGACATCCTGTTTCCAAGGTTGGCTGAAATTTTGATTGGCTCCTCGAGAGTAGTTGTTCTGATACTGACCTTGCCTTGGCTGATTAGACATGTATTCAACTTCCTCCTCCTTGGGCTCACAATTACTTGTAGGATAATCTGGTGTACACGCGTCACATCTATTCACATGCCTCCTGGATGATGATTCTTGCATTTCCTTCAACTGT
>NW_017715985.1:0-4625 GCF_001865875.1 Lupinus angustifolius
ATTTGTTGTGGTTGATCAAGGAACCATTCCTTGGCTTTTCCAATGAGGGTCAAAGGAAAGAGTCTCAGAAATACATCTTCCTCCTCATTCTCTGTCACGCCAGCAGTACCACAAAGTTCATAGAACTTTGTAAGATTTGCATAGGGATCCTCGCGATCCAGACCAGCGAAAGGGTTGGCATACATCAACTGTACCAATCCAGTCTTCATTTCCGGTGGCCTTTGATTTCCAGTAGGTCTGCCAATTCTGATAATGTTCCTTGGTGTGAAATTGACAAAACCTGGCTTATTGTCATCATTGGTTGCCGCCATTGTTTCTTGATTTGTAGAAGAACTTGAGACAGAAGTTTCTTCTTGTTGCCTTCTCTGCTTAGCAAGTTGTTTTCTCTTCCTGGCTTTGCTGTTATTCTTCCTAGCTGTTTTCTCTATTTCTGGGTCGAATAAGAGTTGATCAGCTGGAATCCTACCTCGCATAAAAAGAAAGATAACACAAATCTAGCCAAGTGGATTAGTTAACAAGCTTATGAAAATGTCAATAAAACTATGTACTATATTCACAATTGTTCAAGATAACAACTAAAGCAATGCTTTGTATTTAGACGCAACTCCCCGGCAATGGCGCCATTTTGTTGAAAGTTATTTTTACCACTCTACTTTCAAATCCCTTATGATTCAATTGCATTGCCAGAGCACATGATCTTGTTTCCATTAAGCTATATGGCTTACATACATTAACAAACCTTCCTGTATGTTACACTATATATTGATTCTTAGAATCTTTTACTAATTTACTCTTATTCAACATTAAACACATGCTCCATTTTATACATGTTTATCTAAATTTTGTAAGTAGATGAGTTATTTAAAGTCAAAGGTCGCAAAGGGAAAAACAATGATCAATAATAATATTTTGTTTTTTATTTTTCACCAAATGACACTTAAAATATGGTTGCATTACTCACAAGCATGTTGATTATATATTGCAGGTAGGCTGCCAAAAAAATAGCAGTGATGAGAGTGAGTGAGAGTGAGAGAGAGAAAAAGAGTTTGGGGCTCTAATCTTGATCCTGGACTTCATCGTAAAAAGGAAGTGTCTAGAAATTTCTTAAGCCACCTTGTTCATGATTCCATCTCTTTCTTCTTCACAAACTTTCCGGAGTCTCATGGAACGATGGAAATGTGGAAGTTTTTCTCTAAGTGGGGAACGGTTGGGGATGTGTTCATTCCACACAAGCGAGACAAGATGGGAAGGAAGTTCGGGTTTGTTCGGTTTAAGAGGGTGGTGGATGGGTGTAAGCTGAAGTCAGAGCTGTCTAATGTATTGATTGGCCTGTTTAAAGTCATTGTGAACACGCCGAGGTTCCAGAGACAGGCTTTGAACTCTAAGGTGTCTCCTACGCCCTCCCCAGTTCACCTACAAAAACGCCCAGCCCTTCTAGAATCAGGCTTGGCGGTTTTGAACGTTCTTTAAGCTCCTAATCATTCTGCAAACCTTTTTCTTGTGAGATCTTCAACCTTAAAAGCTCAAAGTGAGATTGGAAACATGCATTAAACATATTCTAATTGTAAATTAGAATTTCTATAAGTTTTAATCAAAAAGTGTATTTTGCATGATATTTTCCATAAGTCAAAACGATAAGTGCTCTAAAATAAACTACAAAGTACGGTAAAAATGGCACTTATCAAACTCCCCCCAACTTGAAACTTTGTTTGCCCTCAAACAAAAGGTACTGATCACAAAAAATGATATACACAAGGTTCATTCAATAACAGGGTTCATGAACAATCAAGATTTTCACTTCGCATGATTTCACAAATTTCATTTTTCAATCTCCCTAAAAACGATGTGATGCCCACAACTGATGTTCATTAATGAAATGAATGCAAGTTCAGGATGAATCCATTAGTATTTCCCTTTAATTCTAGAAACACGACAGCTCCCTAAGCTTGCATACCTTGCGGAAACTCAAAATGTTGTTCTGTCATCCAGGTTAGATCAACATACCTTATGTAAGTTGGTTTCCTGCCTTGAAACTTTGACAACCGAGCCTCCTGAAGTATGAGAGAGTAGTAGGGATCTCCACGATCGTACTTCACACTCAGATTCAAAGATGATGCATTAGGAGGCCTACGAGTGCGTTGAGCAGTTGTCTTGAACCTCTTTGAACACTATCTTTCCATTATTAAGTGGAAAACCGTGAGTATATGAGAGGAGAAGAAGGATAAGGGAGGGAACCTAAACTTAGGGTTTGAAATTGGGAATGGGGTATCTTGGAAGATTTGAGAGAAAATGGGATGAGATGAGTTGCAATATGGGTATAGGTGAGGTTTAATTATTCTTTTAAGCCAAAATTTTGAATTTTGCTTTTGATTATGAGATTTAGAGAGAAAAAGGGGAAGAGAGGGTTTGAAAAAATGGCAAAAAAGCTTTTTTTTCTAATTTATCTGTTGTCGTTAATCGATTGAAAGCTGCATTTAATCATTAATCATAGCTAAAATTCTAGATTTTTAGAGAAATGAGCTCAGGTAATCGATTAAAGTAGGACGTTAATCGATTAACTTTCGTGAAAAATAAAATGTTGGCTACTGGAACTCATTTTAATCGATTAAGAGTTATGGTTAATCTATTAACTGTCATCAGATTTGTAGAAACAAGAGGTTTTTGGGTTTTAAACGCGTGCAAAGACTTCTAACATATATCAAGCAATTTTTAATCAAACACATATATATAGAACTTATCATGCTAGATCATGAGCTATACTAGTAATATAATGCATTCAACGAATACACATTTTGAAGCATATAAGACATTTAACATGCGAAGCACATAATAAGGTTTAAGACGATTTTAATCAAGATAATTTTCATCAAGGATTCCAAGATCTTTTCGAAGAACATAGAAAGTATCTCGTGAGAGGGACTTGGTGAAAATATCAGCCAATTGCTTAGTACTTTCAACAAATTCACGCACACAATCGCCTTTTTGTACATGGTCACGCTAGAAATGATGTCTAATTTCTATATGCTTGGTTCTCGAATACAAAACGGGATTCTTTGATAGGTTTACGACACATGTATTATCATATTTTATAGGGATCTTTTCTAGAATAAGTCCAAAGTCCTTAAGTTGATGCTTCATCCATAGGATTTGAGCGCAACACACACCGACGACAATGTATTCCACTTCGGCGATGGACAAAGCAACACACACTTACTTTTTACTGTGTCATGCAACTAAGGAAATGCCTAGTAAGTAAGAAGTCCCACTAGTGCTCTTCTGATCCAACTGACATCCCGCAAAATTGGAATACCCTACCAAGGATAATGAGGCATCCCTAGGATACCATAATCTCATATTAGTTGTTCCTCTTAAATATCTTATGATGCGTTCAACAGCAGTTTAATGTGAATCTTTAGGTAATCCTTGAAATCTAGCACACATACAAACACTACACATAATATCGGGGCGGCTCGTAGTTAAATACAATAATGAGTCTATCATCCCTCGATACTTGGTTACCTCGATAGATTTTCCCTTTTCGTCTTTGTCTAGATAGCAAGCGGACGCCATAGGTGTTGAATCTTCTTTACATTTTTCCTTGTCGAACTTTTTCAGTAACTCCTTGCAGTATTTCGATTGATGAATGAAGATACCACTTTCCATGTGTTTGATTTGTGGCCTAAGGAAGAATGTCACCTCACCCATCATCTGTTAGGTATCAGTGGTTACGATACACCTAGAAGGGGGGGTTGAATAGGTATAGCGGTTAGAATATCCGCTTTTCGAAACTCAACACTTAATGCTGAATCACCCCAATTTAATCGATTAAAAGAATAAGGATAATCGATTAACGCACTTTATTTAATCGATTAAAACAGAAACAGTAAGCTTAGGCAGATTCGATTACTTGCACGACAATTAACCGATAATGAAATGAACACACAAAGCTTACAATATTATTAGAGTATTAATAATATAGCAAAGATACAAAATATAGCAATTAATTCTACTATACAAGTTAACCGATTAAATGCAATGAAGAGAGAGAGAAAGAAAAATCCTGCAACACAATTTTTATCCTGGTTCGTTTGCTTGTCCACCGCAAACTACATCCAGGCCTCTCGGCTGATTTGGGAGATTTTCTCCACTATAATTGAATCAATGTTTTTACATGCACATCATCCAATTACAACAACTTAGACATTCACAAGAAAATAAAGAACCTTATTCTATGGTTTGACTCCCTTCCTACCGACAAAGAAAACCTTTCTTTCGGCATAGCCCCAGCCAAGAACCTCTATTCTTTCCTTATATAGAACTCTAAGCAATATGAAGATACAACTCAATCTCTTAGCTGATACGACACCTTGAGATTTCCAATGTTACAACAATTTTTCACAACAAAATTATAGAGTAAACTTAAACAATTACAAAGCTCATATTTAACAAGTAAGGCTTTACTCTAAACACCTAATACAAACTCATGCAATATGACAATGTATTAGTTGAAAAACAAAATTTACAGAATGTAAAAACTTCACAAAAGCATCAATAAAATGCATGAACATGTGAGATGAAATGATGAGAAATATATCATGAAATGCCACTCAATCCTTAAGCATAGA
>NW_017715986.1:0-20654 GCF_001865875.1 Lupinus angustifolius
ATAGGAAAAGAGAACGGCATACAAGATTTTAATCAAATAGTAAGCAATGTTATTAACATAAAACCTCATATGATCAAGAACCATTCACATAACCAAATAAGCTATTCGACATAATTAAGCAAATTAAATGGCATAGCATAAAGAGTCAAAGAAGTCAGCAACGATTATAAACCATAATATGTCAATCAAAGACAGATAAAGAGACACGAATAAGTCCTGAAAACAGAAACAACAACTGAATCCATAAAGTGCCATAAAGAAGAAATAAACCTAAGGGTAAGATGTCCTACGTCTAAAGTCTTCTAAACTATGGTTGAGGTGGAGGATGGTCAATCTGATCATCAAAAATAGCAATGTTCTGATTAATCCGGATAAGCACAGATAACTTCTGAAATTCTGAACAAAACATAGCATTCTGAGCTTCAGCAGTAGATTGAATCATATTCCTCAATTCCTGAAATTGGTTATCTGAATAGGCAGTCTGACGCTCTTCATACTATTCCATGCCTGCAAAGTAAGAGTCCTTCAACCCTTGGAAGTGAAGATCCATACGGTTGTTAAGCCGTTGCTCCATAGCTTCCATCTGAGCTAAACCGAAAGCAGAGTCCTGTGGTGCTGTTCTAGAAGGCTCCCCCTGAGTTGTAGCATTCTGATCACCCATGCCACCCAGATTATCATCATCGGACAAATCAGACAAACCCAGATCAAAAGTAGTGTAGTCCTCTTAGTATTGCCAAGTAGTACCATACTTGTATATACCTATTTTATGAATTAGGCTTTCACCAACCAGATGATCCTTATCAGTATACTCAATAATGATGGTGTCAGAAACATCAATGTGCAGATAATCCACTATGCGTGAAATGAAAATACTGTAGGAAAACACACTGTTCATAATTTTCAAAATTTCTTCAGGCCAGTTGATCATTACATTATTCTTCACAGCATACATGAAACGCAAATCATACATGAAATGCAAATTGTTAAAGACTCGACAAGCTTTACTATGCAATGAATACCCTAAAAATATGCCCTCATTAGCTTTTGAATCAAATTTTCCTAAATCTCTCTTTCCATTATTTAAGATAAAGAATTTACAACCAAAAGCATGAAAATGAACAATATTAGGTTTTCGGCCTTTTAAAAGTTCATAAGTAGTTTTTGAAAAAGTAGGCCTCAAAAGTATACGGTTTATCACATAGCAAGTTGTATGCACTGCATCAGCCCAAAAATACTTAGGGACCTTGTTTTCGTTCATCATGGTTCTAGCAAGCTCCTCTAAGACTCGATTCTTCCTCTCAACAACTCTATTTTGTTGGGGGATAAGAGGAGCCGAAAATTGATGATTTTCAAATTTGCCACCATGGTCGGATCGAATATATACTATCTTATGGTCAAACTGATTTTGGAATTGTTTGGCAAGGTTTTTGAAAGACTTGAATGCATCGCTCTTGGACGATTGAAATAGTGTTCATGTGAATCTAGAGAAATCGACAACAATTACTAAAGCATAAAAACTATCACCTAAACTCATAACCTGTGATGGTCCAAACAAGTCCCTGTGGAGAATCTCCAAGGGTCTTGTTGTGGATATCACAATATTTTTACCAAAAGAGTTTTAAACTTGTTTATATTTTTTTTACAAATATCACAAGTTTCCTGAGTTTTAAAATCAAGTTTTGGTAGCCTATCAACCAAATTATTTTTAAGCAATTTATCTTGAAGCTTTACATGAATATGAGCGACGCACCTATGCCAAAGCCAGATGGCATCCTCTTTAGATATAAAACATTTTGAAAATAGAGTAGTGATATCCTCCAGGTTAACCATATAGATTTTACTAATACGATATCCGACAAACTTAACTTTATTAGATATATTGTCACGAATTATACAACATTCAGAATCAAAAGATACACGGTTACCTTTGTTGCAGAGTTGGTTGATACTCAAGAGATTGTGTTCCAGGCCTTCAATATATAGCCCATTCTTGATCACTGCCTGATTTGAGTTGCCAATTGTTCCGGTGCCAAGTATCTTTCCTTTGTTATTGTCTCCATACGTGACAAACCCTTTTTGTTTCAAGGATAGATCTACGAATTTTGATCTATCTCCTGTCATTTGTCTCGAGCATCCACTATCAAGATATCAATGTTGTTCATGTGCTCGTAGACATACCTACAAAATAGATCGCTTGCCTTTTTTATGTACCCAAATTATGTTGGGTCCTTTTCTGTTAGTAACCAGGGAGTCATCTCCCTTTTTTATCCAGACATAACAAGAGTATGAAATGTGGACATGTGTGCCACAATAAAAGCATGTAGCAACCTTCTTATTATAAAATTTCTTATTAGGCCGAGTAATAGGTCTCCTATATGGTCCTCGCCTATGCATATGGGGAATATATCCTAGTCCGGTATGGTCACCAACATTTCTAGTTGGATAAGCATAGTGTCTAACATGTTTTGACTCTCTGTGAGTTTTGCGAGTTTTTCATTAAGCTTCAAGTTTTCATTTTTCAAAGTCTCGTAAGAATCACAGACAGTTGATTGACATAAATTATCATTAGAGCAATTGCAAGTATTACATGAATATATTAGATCTAATGTTTCATTCTCTAGTTTTAGCTCCTCTAATTCTTTTTGTAATGAAACTATTTTCTGTTCATCTAGAAGGATTACTCGTTTTCTATCAGAACTAATCCTTGCTTATTTCTTTAATTCATCATGCAATTTGACATAAGCATTATATAAATCATCATAAGAAGGTGAATCATTAGATGAAGAAGATGAGGTATCAGAATATACCTTGTTGTTTACCTCCTTTGAATTTGAGCAACAAGCATCATTTGTTCTGGTCATTAAGTATAGCTTAGCTGTCTCCTCTTCATCTGAGGTGCTTGATGTCAAATCCTCCTGTGGTACGTCCCAAACGATGTAGGCCTTCTTTGACTTGAAATTCGGAGGAGTGATTTTCTCTGAATCAACCTTCTTGAGGTAAGTAGGACATTGAAAGCTTAGGTGTCATGACTTACCACACTCGTGGCAAGTGAAACGCTCTTTGTTACCCTTGCCTTTTCTAGTTGACTTGCGCACTTCTTTCTTCTGGAAACGTTTGAAGCCTTCTTTCTTTAGGAATTTCCCGAATTTTCATACGAGAAGGCTCAATGTTTCATCATCCATATCTGAATCAGACTCATCATCTTCTTTCTCTTATATAGATTGGGACATTGTTGCTTTAAGAGATATACTTTTATTTTTGCGATCTGATTCCTTGTGTATCGTCAAGCGTCCAAGCTCCATCTCGTGCTCTTGAAGCTTTCCAAATAATGTTGCCAAAGGCATGGAGTCAAGATCCTTGGATTCCATGATAGTTGTAACTTTAGGTTTCCATCTCCTGTAGAGACAACGTAAAACTTTATTAGTAAGTTCTCCTTTGGTAAAATATTTATCTAGAGCAACTAAATGGTTTACTATGTGAGTGAATCATTTTTGCATGTCATCGATAGATTCACTCGGTAACATATGAAACAACTCATAATCATGTGTCAGGGCATTTAACCTGACACACTTGACTTTGCTAGTGCCTACATGAGTCACTTGTAAAGTGCCCCACATTTCCTTGACACTTTGACATTGCGAAACCCGAAAGAACTCATCATATGATAGGGTCGAAGTGATGATGTTTTTAGCATGTAGGTTGTATTGAACCTTTTTACGTTCATCACTGGTCCATAGCCTTTTCAGTTTTTCTTTCGGTTCATCGTCCACTAAATGTTATGGAACGAAAGGCCCGTTGACTACGGATTCCCAAATATCCGAGTCAATGGCTTCTATGAATATTTTCATGCGGACTTTCCAGTAGTCATATCCTTCGCCACTGAATACGGGAGGGCGGTTAATGGATGCACCATCACCACTAAAGGGGTTGGTGGAACCCATTTGTTTTCCCTTAAGGATAACGTGTATGCGGTTGAACTAGCACAACGTACTAGCTCTGATACCACTTGTTAGGTATCAGTGGATAGAACGCACCTAAAAGGGGGGTTTGAATAAGTGTCGCGGTTCCCAAATACCGTTTTTCACACCAAAGCCCTATTCTGGAAAAACGCCCAGTTAATCGATTAAAACACTGACTTAATCGATTAAGTTGCACAAAACAAACAGTTGTTGAATGGCTTGATTGCACAACCACTTACCGATATCACAGAAACAATACAACAAATATATTTGAAGAGAATTAATCTTTATATGACAGAGTTACAAGATTCAAAATATCAGCTAAAATAGATAATTAAACAACTTGAAAATTAAAGACATAAGGGTAAGAAAAAGCCTAAAATAAGGACTTTTATCCTGGTTCGTTTAAAGGTCCACTGCAAAACTACATCCAGTCCTCTCCTTCCGATCTCGGAAGATTTTCTTTACTAAAACTGAAACGAATGTATATTACATGCACATTTCCAATTATAAGACCTTAGATGTTCCCTTCTTGAATTCCTAGAACCACTATCTTGGTTTGACTCCTCTAATTGCCTAGGAAAACCTTTCCTACGATCTAGCCCCAACCAAGAGTATGTTCTAAACTCAAGCCCTCTAAGTCTTGGTGAAGACTCACTGACACTCGTTGGTGGTAAGACACCAAGAGACGACTTTCCTTATCACAAAATCAGAGTATTATGAAGCACAATACGGCTCAAATATTACAATTGAAATCCAAATATAAACCCTATACAAATCTCACAAATTAACAAGAATATGTATGAGTTCAGAATTATACAGAAACATTTAATTTCTACCCTACGAAATCTCTAACATAAATGCAATAATCATGCAAGAAAAGATAGAATGATGAACACATTTAATCCCATGCAATTGGATGACATTTTAATCCTAAGCATGATACTATCTCTCACTATCTCACATGCATTCTCTCTACCTATATGATATACAATGAGCATGAAAATATCCAATTTAGCAATTCTAAAAATGAATGTGTAAGAACGAGGTTGACTCTAAAAGGGGGGTGGTGAATTAGTTGACTTAAAATTAAGGCCACTTTTTCTGCAAAATCAAGAGTTAACGTGCAACGGAAAATATAAGCATAAAAATAATCAAGATAAAATGAAAGAGATAAGGGAGAAGAGAATACACAGTGATTTTTATACTGGTTCACCTCCTAGTTCACCAAAGGCTACGTCTAGTACTCTTGCAGCATAAGAGATTTCTTAACTAAGAATTATGAGTTGTAATTACAATATCTCACCCCGAGATTTCTATGTACCTTAAACACTCCTTAATCCTTATTCACTTTTGGAAAACACATTTCCAAGTGATTCTAACCCCCTTTCTTTTCACACCCCGTAAAAGAAAGTATTATGCAACAATATTGAAGAATGTACAACAATGGCAGATTGCCTTTACAAGTATGAAAGTAGTATAACTTGCAATCCAATCAACTCTTGATGTATAAAAAGTAATAATGCTCTTTGGAAAAATTTGAAACACTTCTAAGCAACTTCAGAAAAAATGACTTTGAAAGTTTGAGTGCAAGTTGCAAAAAGCATAGAGAAGAGCTTTTGGAAATTGTATAAGAGTTGTGTGTTGTTGTATATTGTTGTGTCTTTGTGTTGTGAGAGCTAGAGCCTTTATATAGACTTTCAAAACACCCATGGTGCCTTTCTGAAAGTGTAGGAGTTGTTTGAAGTGAAGAGATTTCGTTTGGAGTGAAAACATTTCATTTTGAAATCTGAAATCTAATGCAACAACTCTAAGTAGTCGATTACTGACATTGGGTAATCGATTATCCAAACTCTCTGTCACTGTTCATTTAAAATTAAATTAGAGTAATCGATTACAGCAGTCTGAGTAATCGGTTACTCAACTTTTCAAAACTGGTAATCTGTTACTCAAAGACAATAATGGATTCCTCTGAACAGTTTTAAGTTGCATAACTCTTTTCTCACACACGTAACCTATTACTTAGATGAAGTAACTCGTTACACAATATTTCTGAAAATTGCTTTAAGTATTTTAAAGTGTTTCAACTTTCTTTAAAAATAGTTTGAGCATTACTACTTCGTATATTTAAGAGTTTTAGGATAGAAGTACCTATAGAGACTTAATCTAATTATCTTGAAGCTTTAATCGTCTTTGTCTTTATGAGTATTCTTCCTTTTCTTCTTTTTGGTGATGTTGGTGTCTTCATCAAAATCGTGCCAAGGTTAGGAGCAAAGATCTTCTTTACAATGAATGAAACATGGTGTAAAAACACAATTTATATAGGAAAGCTGTTAGACGCCCAATTAATCGATTAAGTGCCCTTTTAATCGATTAACGGGCTGTTGAGAATAACTGAATTCTATTTTTCAGTTATTTGTTAAAATTAATTTCACGTTAATTGATTAACGCCTTGCTTAATCGATTAACTGGCATATTTTCAACTAAGAGATTAAACGGTAAACTACCTATATGTTATGCTTATCAACTATACATGTTTTACCATTATGTTATGCCTAAGATGCACAAATAACATGTATGATTAATGCATGAACATATAATAAATTAGATGGCATGTCTGATGTAAATGATATGATTGTTTTTAGGACTTGTGAGATTTGCATATAGGTTTACCTAACCTAGACTCAATAACTAAGACACATATCTAAGACTACTAATGATTACTCTATTTATGACTCTAGTCTAGACATGAAGCTCTTGAGTCCTTAGCATCTTGATTTGTTGAGATTTTCTTAAAGAATCAAAATAGCCAAAGTAATAACTTGTATAAATGAATTCAAGATGATACAAAGAAGTTAACAAATAAAGTTACACCATAATCCAAACCAAGATTTAGGAGCCTTAGCCATCTATTCATGGATTAAATGCTTTTTGTTCCAAATGACATTACAAAATTATGTTCTTGTATCTCATTTGCCAACTCTGTAACGCCCCGAAAATCATTTCATAATTACTATATTTAATCTCTTGGAAAAATGGGGCAAGCAAGAATATAAACGTGCTCGAAAGAAAACATTAGTGATTAATTTCTATAATTAATTCATTAACAACTAATTACTTAATTAAACATGCTCGAAAAAAACATGGTGTTACAATCCTCCCCAACTTATAAGATTTTCATCCTTGAAAATTAAACGTACCTTCTAAGAAAACATATGGGGAAATGATTCCTTCATGCCACTTTCGACCTCCCAAGTAACATCTTCTCCATTCGTATGGCTCCAAATCACCTTAACTAAGGCGATTTCCTTGCCTCGCAGAGTTTTCACACTCTGATCGGCAATTCTCAACGGTAAAGCCTTGAAAGTGAGATTATCCTTTAGCTAATTGAGTCGGGTTCAATGACATGCGATGGGTCACTAATACATTTTTTGAGTTGGGAGACATGGAAGACATTATGTAGGTTTGACAGTAAAGGGGGCAAGGCTATTTGGTAAGCTACCAGTCCGACTTTTCTAATGATTTGGTATGGCCCTATGAACCTAGGGGTAAGCTTAGGGATTTAAGCACTCTGTCAATGCTAGTTGTTGGAACCACCCTCATAAACACATGATCTTCTTCTTCAAAGCTCAGAGGGGTTCTTCTCTTGTCATAATAACTCTTCTGTCTACTCTGTGCAGTCTTCATGTTTTCCCTTATCATTCTAATTTTCTCCATCGTCTGTTAAACCACATTAGGTTCTAACACTAGATTCTCTCCCACCTCAAACCAACATAGGGGTGTTCTATACTTTCTGCCAAAGAGAGCTTCATATGGCGCCATTCCGATACTAGAATGAAAACTATTGTTGTAGGTGAACTCAATCAAATGTAGGTAGTCAGCCCAGCTTCCTGAATGCTCCAACACGCAAGCTCTAAGAAGATCTTCCAATGATTGAATGGTCTTTTCTGATTGAACATCAGTCTGCGGATGGTAGGCTGAACTCATACTCAACTTGGTACCCAAACTTGTTTGTAAACCATTCCAGAACTTCGAGGTGAAGCGCGGGTCTCTATCCGAAATGTATAAGCTGGTAGGCTGAACTCATACTCAACTTGCGGACAATATCCTTGATGTATAACTCCGCTAGTTTCTCCAAAGGTTACTTTATGTTGATTGATAGAAAGTGAGCTGTCTTCGTCAAACGATCCACTATTACCCAAACAACGTCGCATCCCTTCTGATTTCATGGAAAACCGCTCATGAAGTCCATTGAAATGCTATCATATTTCCAAACCAGGATATTCAAGGGTTGAAGTTCTCTACCGGGTCGCTTGTGCTCAATTTTCGCTTTTTGGCACACCAAGCAGCGTGATACATACTCCGCTACATCCTTCTTCATACTGGACCACCAAAACATCTTCTTTAGGTCCTGATACATCTCGGTAGCTCCATGATGAATACTTAGCTTGCTTTTATGAGCTTCGTCCAAGATTGCTATTCTTAAATCGGGATCTCTTAGCACACAGACTCGATTCTTGCATTTGAGTACTCTGTCGGTTCCTTCCTAAAATTCCAGAGCTTTTCCTTCAGCCAACAAGACTCTCTGCTCTTATAGTTCTAGATCCGAACCTTGCAAACCCTTCAATTGTTCTAGAGACTCATTCGTTATGGTAAGCATACCTAAAGTCAAACTTTTAGGTCTTACTTGAACCGCGAGACTTAAATCCCTGAAATCCTCTATCAATCACATTTCTCTGACCATCATGGTTGCCATATGTAGAGACTTTCCACTCAAGGCATCTGCCACCATGTTAGCTTTTTCGGAGTGGTACTGAAGATCAAAATCGTAGTCCTTGAGGAATTCCATCCATTGTCTTTGCCTCATGTTCAGTTCCTTCTGGTAGAACAGATACTTCAACCTTTTATGGTCACTGAAAACTTCAAATCTCACACCATACAGATGATGTCTCCATATCTTGAGAGCAAACACGATCGCAACTAGTTCTAAATCGTGCGTTGGGTAGTTCTGCTCATGTGTTTTCAACTGTCTTGACACATAAGCCACTACTTTCCTGTGTTGCATCAACATGCAACCAAAACCTTGCTTTGATGCGTCACAATACACGTCGAAGTTTTCATTTGGGTCTGGCAAAACCAACACAGGCGTTATGGTCAACCTTCTCTTCAATTCTTGAAAGCTTGCTTCACACTTCGTCGTCCAGGAAAAGGGTTTGTCTTTCCTCGTTAGCAAAGTTAGCGGCAAGGCTAACTTCGAAAATCCTTCGATAAATTTTCAATAATACCCCGCTAATCCAAGAAAGCTTCTCATCTTCGTCACCGACTTTGGAGAATTCCAATCCATTACTATCTCCACTTTCGCAGGATCTACGATGATTCCTCCTTTCGATATCACATGACTGAGAAAATTCACCGACTCTAACCAAAACTCGCACTTTGACAGTTTGAAATAAAGTTGATTGTCCTTTAAAATTTGCAACAACACTTGCAGATGCTCGACATATTCGTCTTGAATTTTTGAATAAATCAGGATATCATTGATAAACACGACCACAAACGTGTCGAGGTATGGATGAAAAATCCTATTCATGTAATCCATGAACACTACAGGAGCGTTGGTCACACCAAATGGCACTACAAGGTATTCGTAATGGCCATAACATGTCCGAAAACCTGTCTTCGAAATGTCTTCCGACTTTACGCGTATTTGATGATACCCCAAATCGAAGATCGATCTTTCAAAACATAATAGCTCCTCTCAGCTGTTCCATTAAGTCATTAGTCCTTGGCAATGAGTACTTGTTCTTGATAGTCGCCTTGTTCAATTGTCGATAGTCGGTACACAATCGTATACTACCGTCCTTCTTCTTCACAAAAAAAACGGGAGGATCCTACGGAGAAACACTCGGTCTGACGAACTGTTTTTGTAGTAGGTCCTCCAATTGTTTCTTCAATTCTGTTAACTCTAACGGCGCCATCCTATAGGGAGCTATAGAGATTGGTCGAGTTCCAAGAACTAGATCGATGGCAAACTCTATCTCCCTTACCAGGGGTAAACCAGGTACATTCCTAAGATCGATGGCGAACTCTATCTCCAACGACGGTAACAACATGTACATTCCTAAGATGATATCTAATTAGGATAAGAGTAGACATATCAGGTCTACTAGGAAAGTTCTGTTATTTATACTATGGGACATTGTGAACATACAGTTGAAACTACAACGAGTTCGTTTGTGGGCGTTGAACACTCTTCCCTTGATAGCCAGTCCATTCCTAAGATGATATCTAATTAGGATAAGAGTAGACATATCAGATCTACTAGGAAAGTTCTGTTATCTATACTATGGGACATTGTGAACATACAGTTGAAACTACAACGGGTTTGTTTATGGGCGTTGAACACTCTTCCCTTGGCCTGAGGTCTAGCTTCCCGAACAACATTCACTCCTTACTTCTTCAGCTTAGGGCACACCGTCTTGATGTGTCCCGGTTGGTTGCAGTGATAGCAAATAGGGCAGTTGACACAGAAATGCTTTCCTTTGCACTTCGAGCACCAAGGTGGTGAGTTGTTGTTGGAGTTCCCAGCTTGAGAAACTTGATTGTTATTGTTGTTGTTGTGGTTGTTATAGTTGTTGTGTGGTCGGAGTGACTTCTGTTAATTTCTAGACGGAAATCCATAAGGTTTCTTGTTGTGGTGAAAAGGCTTCCCTTTGCAACGATTCAGTCCGAAATTCCTCTATGGTCCGTAGGAATTTCCTAGAGGCATGTCACTCTTGAGTGTAGCATTCCATGCCTTCACACTCTCCTCATAAATTCTGCATTTGTTGACCAGAGTTGGAAAATCTGGTATCTATTCATGAACAAACATCACCTTCAAATCTTGTCTAAGTCCCTCTTCAAACTTGGCACACTTAGACCTTTCATTTCCCCCTTGATTGTAGTGTGGGGCATACCTTGTCAAATCTTCAAACACTGCAGCATACTACCCAACTAACATGTTCCCCTGCTGCAGACGCATGAATTCTATTTCTTTTTTCGTCTTCATGTCCGCCGGAAAGTACTTCTGTAGAAACCTATCCTTGAAAGTTGCCTAGTTAGCAACTTGATGTTCATGTTCCATCGGGCGTTGAGTGAACTCCCACCAGTTCTCAACTTCCTTCGACAACATGTAGGTCACATAGGTGACCTTCTACTCCTCAATGCACATCAGTGCCCGAAAAATCCTCTCCAACTCTTGGATCCAGTTGGTAGTAGCATCTAGTGCAAATCCTCCTTCAAACTTAGGCGGGTTGCGATGACAAAATTCGTCCAAACCCTTGTACACAGTGGGTCCTTGGGGTTGTTGTTGTTGTTGTTGCTGATTCAGTTGATGCAAGTTAGAATTCACATTCTGAATCGTGGCCGTCATCACAGATTTATATATGTTACTCCTCTAATCGTAAGTACACAAAATTCACGTCTTCAAACAAAAATCTTAATAAAAAAATCACACAAAGTCACACAAGAAAACATGTAAGGCCATGCCCAGTCCGGATAGGATTGAACCGCTCTGATACCACTTAATGTAACGCCCCGAAAATCATTTCATAATTACTATATTTAATCTCTTGGAAAAATGGGGCAAGCAAGAATATTATAATACAAGACTAAAACTCAACTGAGGTTTATCCTAAAACATTATTGATTAATTTCTATAATTAATTCATTAATAACTAATTACTTAATTAAACGTGCTCGAAAAAAAACACGGTGTTACAAACTCCATTCTCTTCTTGAATTCAAAGAGAAAAATAAACTAAAACTTACTTAAAATAACTTGGAACCCGAGAGCTCCAAGAACTAGAGAGAATTCTACAATATTTACAAGTGAAAGAGAGTGGAATGAATGATGTGTGGAGTGAGGAAAGTACATGGGTATTTATAGGAATTATGGCATGTCCCTGGCTGTCCACTTAATGCGCTCAACGCCTAGCCAAACCCACTAGTTTGGGTTTGGCCCCTTGGCCAAGGTGCTTAGTCACCTCCTTGATTTGACTCCTCTAGGCTATTTTTGGCTACATAGGTCAAGGTATGGTAGGCTATGTTCCTTTTGACATCATGCATGACCTAAGCCTCCTTGAGTGTTAAGGCATCTTGGACCACTTGTTGAGTGACCAGGCGCTATGTGCCTAGCTGGCCATGCTCAGCTGCCTGCTTGAGCAGCCTGCTTCGGCCACATGATTCATCAAGATGATCTGGCCATGCCAAGCTCAGCTAGACGACCCTAGTGCCATTGCTAGCTGCTCACTGGTCACTAGTCACTTTGGCTTGTGCTGGTCGTGTGACTTGGTGCCATTCATGCACCAACTTTCTTGTCATCTCATGCTTAGCGTGTGATCATCCACGCCTAACTACTCATTGTACAACTTCCTTTTTGCCTTCATGTGTTCCAACCAAGGCCAAACAGTTGAGTCATGCTTAAAGCTAAGCATACAACTTGTCACGCCTTGCTTAAGCACACATGTGCTATGTGTCTTAGCTTGATTGGCTGAATTATGCAGATTTACTTTAAAAAATATTGAATTAAGTTGGTTTTCAAATGTTTGCACAGAATAAGTGCCCTAAAAATTGTATGAATTGTAGTTTTTTGACACTTATCAACACTCAAGTTAGCATTTAGAGGAGTATGTTTAAACAGATAAAGTAGAATGAGAATACCTTCAATATTCTTATAGGTGGCTTCACCAATTTGTACTTTATGATGGAGTGGCCTACACTAGAACTAGCGGTCTACCCTCATTACGGGTAGCATGACCTTGTCTTTTTCAGCTTATTAGAGTGATGTTGATATGGAGTTGGACTACCTCTATCGTATGGACAACGTAAACTTGTCCTTTGTTTAGGCGTTGTGGCCTTGCATTTGGCATGAAAGGTGGTTTTTCGATTTAGCAGTTGCTGACTTGACAATATTTTAGTATCTTCATATTTTCTTTTAGCTAAGTTGACATTTCGGATGATAATAGTCGTGTAGATCATATCTTATCCACTTAAGTTTAGATATTATTCCTAGTAGTCGGTGTCAACTGCTACTATAACCAAAGTCCAACAATGTCAATTCTACCATAAAATATAAATCCCTTTTAATATTAGTTGTATATAATATATACGTTTATCTTTTCACCTAGGTTAATTGTGGCCTTATATTATGAATTGGACAATTATTTTTTGAGAACATAATTTGGGGCTTCATTATTAGAAATGCAATTTACATTTGAAGTTTTAAGAGTAAGCTTTTGATTTATATTTTTATTATGCATTTTATGAGAAAATGATGTGTTTAAATTGTGTTCAATGAGTATTCTTGAAGCAGTGTGAGAGCATGTACATCAGCGGTGTTCTTACTGTGCAAGCATATGTGCTTGTTGAAAATATGGGACCACTTTGTGGAGAAAGAATCACTTATTTAAAAACGCATTGGATAAATTCTAGACCATTTAAAAATAAATGATGATTAGTAAAAGATAATCGATATTCCTAAGAGTAAGCATTAGAAATGATATTATTAAATAAAAAACATATATTCTTAAGTAAATTAGTAATTTTTGATAAACCAAATATCATTTTTAGGTCTCATATAATATTTTATAATTTAATATATATTATTATAAATTAAGAATAACATCTAATTTTTCTTAGATTAACAAATATCATTTTTATTTTTGTTTGGATCCAACAACCTATTTAATAATAGACCACACAATTTTTCTCTCATATTTTTTCTTTGTAGTCCATGTAATCTAATAAGAATATTCAGACAAATATTAGTTTAAAATGAAAATTCTTAATTTATAATCTCACTACAAAAAAATGTCATTATTTTAATAAGAATGATATAAGAATAAACCAAATGATATGATGTTAATATTTGAAAAGCAAGCACAACATTCCTAACATACAATTTCCTAGTACAAAATAATTCCTAGTACAAAATAACTATCTTTATTTCCTTAAATAATGTTAAACACGTTAAAATATTCCCCCGTAAAAAATCAACTTTATTACTATTTTTATAGAGGAATACATGTGACAATGCAAGTATTGTACAACCTGATCCCTGTTCTCCTGTAGTGAGCCTGAGATTAGATATAGAGTGAGAGGTCAGATACATTTGTGTTATTAAATCCATTTGGCATTGCAGTGAGGGACAGAAAAGAATATATCTTTTTCAATTCTCAAGTCTCTAGTTTCCATCTCTCTTTCATTTCAGATCTATTTCTTCATCGGTAAGTCTCTATGTTCTTCTCTTCAATGTTCCGATTCCCATAATTTCTATTTCAATTTTCACTGTTTTAACTATCAACAACCTAAGTTTCAATGTCCAGATCGGTCGCGTAGGACAGAGATTAGCTCTTTCCAAATGCCGTCCTCTGTCAATAAAAATGTTACCCTTTTTTGCATTTTCTTTTATAAATTTTTGTGTCAATATTTCAATGGTGAATGAAACATCATATTTGATTTAAAAAAATAATGTATTTTTTGGTATAAGGAGGTAGTCTCTTATTTAATCCTTTTATTTTTTTTATTCGCCATGTGGTTTCATCATATTTGATTTAGTTTCCTCACTGCTTGATTATAACTACTTAAATAGTTTCTCAGTTTGGTAGGAGGTATAGTATAATTTTATTCAATACTAGTCTTGTGTGAAAATCTAAGCTCGTGTAATTTAAGTGGATGTGAGTGTAGCTTTCCAAACGAGAGGTCAGAGTTATTTATTGGAAGAAGGGAGAGGCAAGTACATGACTTTACATGTGTTTTCAATGATAAAAGTGTTACTTCATTGCATATAAAAGGATAAAAATATCTCATATGTTATTGTTTCCTTTGTTTTTTTTTTTTGTAGTATTTGCCTCTCATTTTATTGACTATTTAGCCTTATGATCTTGAGCAAGAAGGATCATTTAGTGCAGTATTAATCCCAAATAATGAAAATAAAACTATACCTTTCCCTTTGTTACATGTTTTCTCTTTCTAAACCACATATATTCTCAGTGGCCTTTTCACCTCAAATCACTTTCATTAACTGAATACCAATTTTATTTTACTAATACTATATTTTTTGTACAGCACTTAACTACTTATAATTTATCCTGGTTCCTATCACATTTCACAGACCCTTGATTAATTATATGTAGATTGTTGGCAAAAAACTGTGTTGTTATTTTATCATCTCTTAGAAGGATTTACATGGTGGTGTGAGGGTGTGAGGTCCAGAATAAACACTGTGCCATCAATTAAAGATACCACAGACTTTTGAAAATTCCTATATGCAATTTAGCTGATATATATACGTGTGTGTGTATATATATATATATCAAGTGAGAATAATTCTCATAAAAAACTGTAAGAACAACAAATCTGAGAGTTACAACCATACATGAATGGTTATGATTAAAAGTTTGTTGTTTGTCACATTATGACTTAAAAAAGTCACGTGCATGTATCTTATAATCTTGACTGTTTAAATAAGATGTTTCTCACTTGAGTCACTTCCTATATATATATATATATGTGTATATATATATATATATTCAACTATGGTACATGCCTAAAGACATTGGCATCCACTTGACACCAAAATGTCAGAGTCTTCAATTTCATTTGTAAACCAGAATCCATTTGTTATGCTCTAGTTTAAATATGTTTGATGTTTGTCCTACCTAGGTGTTCAAAGTAAATGGCTTTGGTCACCACTGCTGAAGTATGTGATGCGAACCCACAGTTGATTATGAGCGGAGAGCTTCGAGCTCTTCAGCCAACTTTTCAAATTTATGGTCGTCGACAAGTCTTTTCTGGGCCGATTGTTACCCTAAAGGTATTTGAAGACAATGTTTTGGTTCGTGAGTTCCTTGAGGAGAAAGGCAATGGAAGAGTGCTTGTTGTGGATGGGGGTGCGAGTTTGCGCTGCGCAATATTGGGTGGCAACCCGGTTGTACAAGCACAAAACAATGGATGGGCTGGTATTGTGGTGAATGGGTGTATAAGAGATGTGGATGAGATCAATGGTTGCGATATTGGGGTGAGAGCTCTAGCCTCTCATCCAATGAAAGCCAATAAGAAAGGCATGGGAGAAAAGCATGTTCCCATAAATATTGCTGGGACAAGGATCTGTGATGGGGAATGGCTTTATGCAGACACGGATGGAATTCTGATCTCTCGAACGGAGCTGTCAGTTTGATTCCGATTCACGAATACTCTATACAAGGCGAGCTTGAGTGTAAAGTGAATTAGTAAAGATGAATCTGTCCTTGATTAGTGTTAAAGTGGGTGGAGATCTTGATGCTGTTTAACTAATCAATGATAAGTACACATTTGCTTGTTCACTTTACACTTCAACACACTTTATAGGTGTTCTTTTTTTATCATAAAGAAGCATATGCCCTGATGCACTGCTTTCTACACTTGTGTTCCTGATCTGGTTTCCTAGTTTCCACAAAATTGTAACGTTATTAATCCATTCTATAATGAAAGTAGGTTGGAGTGATTGACCATTTTATACCAACTTTATCTCAGTTGGACTCTGTGTCACCAGAACTTGTTTTTTCCTTGCATAATTAAGTTAATGGTTATGTTTGTTATTTAATATTAAATTGCAGTGTAAGTGGTTTGTACATGTATTAACTATACTGTTAGAAGCCCACTAACTAGGTTTGATCACACATGGAGATTAGTCTAATTTTTAAAGAAAGAATGAGATTAAAAAAACCACACGAGAAATGATGAGGAAAATTTTATAGATCAACGTTTTTATCAATAAAAGTAATTTATGAATGATACAATATTATAACTGGTTAAATCTATATTGATGATTTCATCTGGCATTAAGGCTGGTTGTTATGTCTATTAATATTGAGTGTTCCTAGTGTAAAATACATATTTCCTATTTTGATAAACGATATTGTGTTCCATTTAGTGTTTGCCGTAAAATGATGCGGTCTATAGAAATGGAATCCGCAAAGATCAGTGTCTCACACATATATAAATTTGGAATGACATTTCTACCTGGTCTCTTGATTTCAGTTAGGATAATCCTGTAGCCTGATATAAATAATAACACTTTCTCCACCAAATTGTTTTCCATATTTTTCAGAGCTACCTCTGTGTGTGATATATTACATTAATTAAAATTGTATTACGTGAATTTGTCTACTAACTGATATCTACTTAAATAGAAAATTACAGCAATCCTAAAGATATTGAACGGGATTTGTAGTTGTGGTAATGAATATGAAGCAAGTGATTCGACCTCGAACTTCATGGAGATGACAAAGGAGATTTGATAGTAATGACGTTTGCAATGTAAAACTTAATCATATTAAAACTGGCAAAAAAAGTAATTGTATATTCCGTCTCAAGCTCAATCTTTTTTTGACTGCCTTGGCGTTAGGGTTTGAAACTCTAGCAAACCATATTTTTGGGAATTTAAGAAAACACTGAAATATCTAAGAGAAAAAAAGCATACTTTTTCATACCTTTCTTCTAGGAATTAGAATCGAAATAATATTGAATAAACTATGGGGCCTATTATGAATGAGCTCAATTGTTTTATGAAAGACAATACTAATTAAAATAAAACAATTATTGCACTCACTCCTCTATTTCATTGAGGCATAGTCTTTAAACTTAGTAGGAGGTTGAGTGATTCTCTTAGGCTTCATTATATTGGTTGTAACAATGCCTTTAGGGCCAGACCACCATCCATTGCCCATGTCTAGCAGAGCAGTCATGTCCTCAAGATTGGATATTAATTTTGTTATTCTAGTAGAGTTAAAAGGCCTACTTGCATTCAACCCATCACATAAAAAAGCAACCCAACTATCCACCAAACTGCACGGATTGCTCCCCATTGTGGGGAGAGTTGGCTTGGGCGTGAATGTTGTTGTGTGCATAGTAGTTTTGAGAAGTGTGTCAGCTGCATCTGGAGAGATCAACGACTCAGGATACAACATATGGACCGAGTTGCCTGTTGTGGTAGGGGGGCCTGCTGCACCGGTTTTGATGGCAACATCCAATTCATGCCATGTGTACTACTAGACAAGCTTTGCAGACCGTGGGACAGCCCAACTGGTGTGTTCATAAAGACTTTATTGTCCAACAGTGGGGATTTGGCCTGGGAAAAAGGTAGCACATGTGAAAGTCCATTTTCTGCATTGTTAGGACCTTTAGAGTTGTATCCATTTCAAATGGAAGAGTTATATGGAGGGAAATTCGGGGACCATGTGGGCAGTAAGTTGTCTTTGAAAGTGGGATATGAGTACCAACTTAAGTGTCATGTCTTTGAAAGTGAAGTAGAGGAGTTGGGCCTTGTAATAATACCTTGTAGGATATCAGCAACATTCCCTTCCATATTTTGATTTCTATTTCCCTTGGAACCATTATGTTTCTCTATAGCTACAATAGAGGACATCAACGAAGGGGGCTCCGTCACAGATAAAGGTGGATTCAGACTAAAGAATGGTCTTAATAGAGAGACATGAAAGACATTGTGTATCTAAGCGAAAGGAGGTAACTCTAGCTCATAAGCCACATCTCAATCCCTCGAACCAAATGAAAAGGCCCAAAGTAGCATTTTGACAACTTTTATGACTCTCAGCGAGCTACTGTAGACTGTCTATGAAGCTGGAGTTGAAGTAAATCCCATGTTCCTTGTTCAAAGGTATGTTGTTTTCTATGAGAATCTATATAAGATTTCATTCTTTGTCTGACATTATGAAAAAAATATATTTAAAATAACTAATAGGTGTTTTCATTCACTCAGAATGTTATCCAACTCTATAGTTGATGTTCGGCCAGGAACATAGTCCAACATCATCGGTGGTAACCAACCATATAAAGTAGTACAAGGAGCCATGCCCATCGAGGAATGTTTGCATGTGTTGTACTAATATTATACCAAGTGGTGAAATCAGAACTAACCCTTAGGTTGTTGTGCTATGAAACAACACAAATAATTTTCCAAACAACGATTAACGTCTTCTATTTGTCCATTTGACTCCGAGTGGTAAGCTGAGCTAAAATATAGATGAATGCCACGTAACTTAAAATATTCTTTTCAAAACTTGGTCATAAGGATGGGGTCTCGGTCGGAGACAATGGAACAAGGAGCCACATGTAGCCGATAAATGTCCATCGCAAAATGTGAAGCTAGTTGAGTAGCGGTAAAGCGTGTAGGCAAAGCTACAAAATGGGCAAACTTGGAAAGTCGATAGACCACCACCTAATGATTGTGTGACCACAAGACTGGGGTAGGCTGGTGATGAAATCCAATGAAGTATTCTCCCAAACTTGTTGAGGAATGGATAGAGGTTGTAACAAACCTTGCCTTGGTCGTGGTAAATATTTATTTTGTTGAATTGTCATGCATTTTCTAATGAAATTTTCTATTGCTTTGTATATTCCAAGCCACTGAAATGAATACAAGATGGGCTATTGATGGTATGAGTTTCGAATGACCGAGCAAACAACCGATTCATATAATACAATAAGGAGTTTGAAAAGTGGAAGGAATTTTTCTACTGATGAGTCTACAAGATTTCATTGACTAATTTTTTCCTATTTCACTAGCATAAACATCCAAAACATATTATAAGAGGAAAAAAAAACAAGAGATGAGATATTGCCCAACAAAATATCATCATTTGAAAAACACCTGGACAAAGCATTTGTCACCTGATTTTCCTTCCATGGACAGTAATATATCTCATACTAAAGTCTTGTAATTTGGTAGCCTACTTTTGTTATATGTAGTTTGAAATGTTTGATTCATAAATGTTGTTACCGTAGCTTGCAGCAATTCTAAATGGCACGAAATAATACTTACTGGCTGAGTCACGACCAGATCGCTCTCTTTAAGACGTTTCGTGGCACTGCCCAAAATGTGCAAGCAGACTATCAACCATGCCCTCCCCAGGATAAAACAGCCCAGATCTCTGTTATCGAATTCTTACTGCACTTTAAGAACCAATCTCGAATACACCCACCACAATATGGCTACCAGTGCCAATTCTCGAAATTACCCACAATATGGCTACCCGTGCCAATTATCTTCCCAAAATACTGACTACCAGTGTCAGTTCTCGAAATCCCACAATATGGCTACCAGTGCCAATTCTATACCCACAATACTGACTACTAGTGTCAGTTCTCGAAATCCCACTTTGACTACCTATGCCAATTCTTAAGTGCAACGGAAAGAAAAGGGGAGAAGTTTGCCGGAAATGCGTCGGCGGAATATTAGGGGGGAGAAAGAAAATTTGAGAGGAAACGCCTTCAACTTGGTGCAAGTTAAAATGAAGGGTGAAAGCCTCTATTTATAACATGCGATTTTTCTCATGTTCCTCATTTCTCCCATGTGGGACTTATGAGCTTAATTTTTTATTTTTTCAAAGCTCTTCCATGTGGGACTTTGAGAGTTGTTTTTTCAAACTCTTCTATGTGGGACTTGGGTGTTTTTTATATTTCACACCGAAAAGTTCTGACTCATGGTTTTCAACAAACCATGTTCCAACAATCCCGCACTTGAAATTAAAAAACAATTTCCGAGAATATTTGTGGTCTCAATAAGATTGTGCATAAACAAAGGTGTCATGCGACTTGAACCTTTGCATAGTGAATAAGATCCAGATTTTACTAGAGTGACTCGTAGTCTTGAACTCT
>NW_017715987.1:0-299 GCF_001865875.1 Lupinus angustifolius
TCATGAGTGATCCTCGTTCTAAGGGAAATAGTCTCATACTCTTAGAAGTATTATGGACTTTCTCTCTAGCTAGTCCTTTCATCAAAGGATTTGCTAAGTTATTCTCAGTACGTACATGATCCACTCTAACAGCTCCTATAGAGAGTAACTCTCTAATGGTGTTTTGGTTACGACGAATTTGTCGTTTCTTACCGTTATAAAAGCGGTTCTCAATTTTTGCAATAGCCGCGGTACTATCACAATGGATCAACACAGCTGGAATCGGTTTTTCCCATAGGGGAATCTCTGCAAGCAAGCTT
>NW_017715988.1:0-328 GCF_001865875.1 Lupinus angustifolius
GCTGTTGCTAGTGCTATCATCTCAGCTTCCATGGTGGATTGAGCCAGAATAGTCTGTTTTTTGACTTCCAAGAAACAGCCCCACCAGCTATGCTAAATATATAGCCACTGGTTGCTTTGGAATCATCTGAAAGAGTGTTCCAATCAGCATCACTGAACCCTTCTAGGACAGCTAGAAACCTTCGATAATGTAATCCAAGGTTCATTGTTTTCTTAAGGTATCTCGTTACCCTTTCAATAGCATGCCAATCCTCCATACTTGGTCTACTTGTAAACCTGCATAATAATCCCACAATATAGGCAATATCGGGTCTAGTGCAATCAGTGGC
>NW_017715989.1:0-413 GCF_001865875.1 Lupinus angustifolius
ATTCGAGACCATTAAGTCGTTAAACTTTTCATGCCACTGTTTAGGTGCTTGCTTAAGACCATACAACGACTTATCTAACTTGTAGACCTTATTTTCTTGCCTATGTATTACAAAACCTTCAGGTTGTTCCATATAGATTTCTTCTTCCAAATCACCATTTAAAAAGGCAGTCTTAACATCCATTTGATGTACTAATAAATTATGTATCGCAGCGATCGATATTAATACTCTAATGGATGTTATTCTAGTAACATGTGAAAATGCGTCGAAGAAATCTACATTTTCTCTTTGTTTGAAACCCTTAGCTACAAGGCGAGCCTTGTATTTATCCACTGTGTCATCAGGTTTCAGTTTCTTTTTCAATATCCACTTACAACCAATAGGTTTGCAGCCAGGAGGCAAATCAGCTAAAT
>NW_017715990.1:0-505 GCF_001865875.1 Lupinus angustifolius
GGATGCACCAGTATCTACCCACCACCCATCAGTTCCTCCAACCATAGTTACCTCAGATAATACAGCCACAAATGGTTCATCAACCATGTTGGCCTGCGGAGGACGATCCATAGGATTATTTCTGCACTTGCGTGCCATATGACCTAGCTTCCCACATTTGAAGCAGATGAACAGGTTGCCAGAGTCATTCTTAGCGGGTGGCTTAGCATATTGGACCTTTTGGGGGTTCCAATTCTTGTTTCGACTAATGTTCTTAGCCTTATTCCCACTGCGGTTTTGATTCTTGAAGTTAGTGCCAGAAGGCTTCAGACCCACACCTACGAATTTCTTCTTAGTGTTATTGTTCGAGACAATCAACACCTCATCTTTCTGATCTTGCTTACGAGTCTCTTCTTCAATACGAAGACGAGTGATCAGAGATTCTAAAGAGATTTCTTTGGTCTTATGCCTCAGAAGGTTTTTGAAGTCTTTCCAGCTAGGAGGCAGCTTGTCAATTATGACAGCA
>NW_017715991.1:0-6511 GCF_001865875.1 Lupinus angustifolius
ATCATATTTTTTCTCAAGTGCATACCAAATTAATTTGGCTGACTTGTATGGGCTGTAATAATCATACAGATCATCAGACAACCTAGTCAGAATGAAATTCTTACATAAGTAACCATTTTCATTCCAGAGAGCTATTTCAATAGCCAGATTATCCCTTTCCTCTTTTTCAGCCTCATCCGACACCACTGGGATGTCAGTTTTTAGAACATGGACAACCTTTCTCATAATGAGGAAAAATTCCATCTTATGTTGCCAACGTTTGAAATTTGTTCCGTCAAACCGAAATGGCTTGTTCAGGTCATAGTTGTTCGGTCCAGTAATATTATCTACGAATACCATTGCAGTCGAAACGTCTTAAAATTGTTGTTACCATAGCTTGCAGCAATTCTAAATGGCACGAAATAATACTTACTGACTGAGTCACGACCAGGTCGCTCTCTTTAAGACGTTTCGTGGCACTGCCCAAAATGTGCAAGCAGACTATCAACCACGCCATCCCCAGGATAAAACAACCCAAATCTCTATTATCGAATTCTTACTGCACTGTAAGAACCGATCTCGAATAACTGACTACCAGTGTCAGTTCTCGAAATCCCACAATATGGCTACCCGTGCCAATTCTCTTCCCACAATACTGACTACCAGTGTCAGTTCTTGAAATCCCACAATATGGCTACCAGTGCCAATTATATACCCACAATACTAACTACCAGTGTCAGTTCTCGAAATCCCACTTTGGCTACCTGTTCTAATTCTTAAGTGCCACGGAAAGAAAGGGGGAGAAGTTTGCCGGAAATGCGTCAGCGGAATATTAGGGAGGAGAAAGAAAAGTTGATAGGAAACGCCTTCAACTTGGTGCAAGTTAAAATGAATGGTGAAAGCCTCTATTTATAACATGAGATTTTTCTCATGTTCCTCATTTCTCCCATGTGGGACTTAGGAGCTTAATTTTTTATTTTTTTCAAAACTCTTCCATGTGGGACTTTGAGAATTGTTTTTTTTCAAACTCTTCTATGTAGGACTTGAGTGTTTTTTATATTTCACACCCAAAAGTTCTCACTCATGGTTTTCAACAAACCATGTTCCAACAATAAATTGTTTCAAATTATGTTGGTTTGTAAAATTGGAAAATAGTGTCCAATGAGATACTTCCACCATTTGAATGACTTTGTAAATACATACATTTTTCGCACGTAGGTCGAGGCATCTTGCGTTCTGAATGATATTTTCTTACTAAAGAATTTTGATGGGGTGTCCTTGTTGAGATAAGATGGCCCCAATAGCAATGGAAGATGCAATCGTTTCCACA
Source organism: Lupinus angustifolius (assembly GCF_001865875.1). Classification (NCBI taxonomy): domain Eukaryota; kingdom Viridiplantae; phylum Streptophyta; class Magnoliopsida; order Fabales; family Fabaceae; genus Lupinus; species Lupinus angustifolius. The sequence continues at coordinate 1,310 of NW_017715991.1, forward strand.
CAAACAATCTGAGTGAAGTTCAGCAAAGCCAAAACTAGAGCATAAGACATAATATTTTTCATTTGTTTAACATCAAACTAGACATCTATAGTCCATGTGGCATATTGTTTAATATAACAAGGATAAAATCCGGCAAGTCCAAGAAAGTGACAAAAAGCCATGAGTGATCTAGGGGTTGGCTAGTCCACTATTACTTGTATTTTCAATGGATCTGGTTTGACCCCTTCACTAGATAAGACATGGCCGAAGTACTCCATAGAAGAAACTCCAAAAGTATAATTCTAGAATATCGCAAAAAATTCTGAATTCACTAACAACTTTGAAATCAATCTAAGATGTTCCACATGATCACTAACAAAATGGTTATAAACCATCATATCAACAAAAAAAAAACAGCATACATTTCCATAAAAAAGGTATAACTAAATTATTCATGGCTGCTTGAAATATGGATGGACCATTGGTGAGGCTAAATGGTATCACTATGAACTCATAATGACCATCTACAATGCGAAAATTAGTCTTATGGGTATATGCCGAATCAAGATGAATGTGGTGGTACCCTGACCTTAAATCCATCTTGTAGAAAATGGTGGCACCAACCAACTCACCTAATAGTTCATCAATTGTCGGAATGAGGAACTTGTTTTCACAATAATGGCATTCAGATTGTGATAATCGACACAGAAATGCCAAGAAATGTCCTTCTTTTGGACCAAAAAATTGGTGATGAAAATGGGCTCGTACTAGGTACGACAATGTCCTCTTGCAACATCTTAGGTAATAGTGTAACCATGCCTCTTTTTAAGAGTGTAGATAGTGATATGGTTTGACATTGACTTTTGGGTTGTTGGGTCGGAGGATTAATTTAAAGTCATGATGTCTAAGTGGGGGAAGGCCTTTGGGAGTAGTGAAAACTACAACAAATTCATTAATGAGAGATTTGAAATGGAAAATAGTCAAATGTTGCCTTTATGATAGACCTACATAGTTTTGATGAAGACAATGAGTTAAATGAAAGCTTGAACATATGGACATCACAACAAACAATATTGTTAGATATTAGTGGTTTAGACACACCTAGAAGGGGAGGGGTTGAATAGGTGTAGCGGTTATCAATTACCGCTTCTCGCACTAAAACCCGGTTCTGGAAAATAGCTCAGGTAATCGATTAACCAGTGGGCTTAATCGATTAACACGTATCAAAAACAGAATGACAGATTGGCTTCTTGCACAGTTATTTACCAACAAACAAGCAGATATACAACATATATTTGTATGCACAATTAACAAGGATATGACACAATAATAGTATGCAAGTTATCATCTTAATACACGAATTAAAACAACTTGAATCATAAAAGAGATTAAGAGAGAACAACTTGCACAATAGGATTTTTATCCTGGTTCGTTTGCAGGTCCACTTGCAAACTACACCCAGGCCTCCCCTTCTTCTTGTGAGATTTTCCTCTTCACTAAATTGAAAACCTTGTATTGTTACATACACCAATTCAATTACAAGACTCGAACACTCATTTCTTGGAACCCAAAGAACTTCGTCACCCTTGGTTTGACCTTTCCCAAAACCGCATACCAAGAAAACCTTTCTAACCGTTATTCGGCCCCAGCCAAGGTATCGCTCTTTATCCCAAGACCTCCAAGTCTTAGTGAAGAACACTTTACCTAACCGCAGCTAGGATTTTCCTAATCCTTGAATTACAACGTTTTGAGTTATGAATGAGTACTTAATACTCAGATTTTACAATAATGAAAACTCAATGATTAACCCACACTCAAGTAACACAAGCCATCATGAATGTATGCGAGTTAATACAAAACACAGATAATGCAGAATCTTTCTCAAAAATCTCTAAACATAATGCACGAACATGCAAGAAAGAATGAATGAGATTAAGCACATGAAAACTACATGCAATACATCATGAACAATATGAACTAAGCATGTTAATCTCTCTTTCTCACACATGCATCTCTCTTCTGCCTATACAATACAGTAAATCACGAATTCAACAAAATGATATGCAATGCTACTCGTTTCTGCAAGTTTAACAAAATTTATACAAAACCAATTTGGCTTTACAAACCGTTTTTCAGTTACGCTGTTAAAACAGAAAACAGTTAAAATAGAAAACAAACAAGTTAATTGATTAAGACTCCATGTTAATTGATTAACCATCATATAACAATACGTGATTAAATGGTAAACTACTTATATATTATGCTTGACTCCTATACATGTTTTAGCTATTATGTTATGCCTAATATGCACATATAATATGTATGATTAATGCATGAACACATAATAAACTTGATGATATGCCTCATGAATATTATATGCCAATACTAATGGCTTATGAGACTTGCATCTAGGTTTACCTAACTCAGACTCACTAACTAAGGAACACATCCCAGACTACTTAGAAATATAACTCTATTGATATAACCTAGTCTAGATATGACCATTGAGTTCTAGGCATGAGCTTGAAGTGATTTGTCAATGGTGTGCTCATTACTTTAGCATTGCTCATATCAAATTCTCTAAGATCTTTTGAACATAGTTTTTTTGGGAGAGCCATATTTTTCTAGCTCCCCTAACCCTGTGAATCTCCATCCCAAGAATCTTCCTAGCAGCCCCTATATCTTTCATATGAAACTCCTTACCTAACATGACTTTCAGCTCATTGATATCACTTGTGAATACCTGTTTTTGTCCGGCCCAAAATACATTTTCCAATAAATGAAATAACAGGGTAGTTTTTGTTCACATAAAAGGCTTCGTGAACTTGGTGGCTCAATATAGATAGGAGTAATCATAATTTGATGGACTTGAATTTTTTTTCTTAAAACCATAATGAAGTGAGTATTTGCTATTAGTAACACTTCCGTAAGTGCCTCAAAGCAAATAGTTGCAAATGCCCATAGTTAGTTGCTATTCGAAAGGGATCAATTCTTTTATTACTAAATATTGTTTTAATTTGAAATCTTGTACCAATGGGTAATTATTAGGAGATCAACACCATTTCTTCCAAATTACACGTGTGAAAAAGTAGGCTAAATAGCAATTGGACTAAGCAGTAGAAATTTGACATTAAAGAGATGAAAAGGTCACATGTTAATTACTAAGGGTTATCTCAATTTGCAAGACCATATTTGTTTTCTCTAGTTATTAGAGGCTTAACAATCTGGCTTTCAAAAAATCTGCAGATTCGGAATTGGCTAATAATAAAGAGTATTGAAATTGGATTAGTGGAGTATAACAGTTAACATTAAAGGGATAAATCAAATTTTGAATATGATTTTGGTATAATGGCACGTGTGTTTGTAAGTGTATTAATATGGCAAATTTCAAACATATAGTATCCTTATTTGATTATAATAATGCTATAATTTAGGACATTTATTTTGCCACACCACATATCATCAGGGGGCGTTAGAATCCTGTTGTGCATCTGAATCAAGGGAATCAAATATTCCCCCTTAACTTCCTCTATTGCCTTAAAGGGAAGGATTTCTTTTTTTTTTGCTATAAAAGGTACCATGGTCATATATAGAAAAGAGGCAGAGAAAAAAAGAACAAGGTACCATGGTCATATATAGAAAAGGGGCAGAGAAAAAAAAGAACACTTGAGAAGTAACAAAGCAACTCAAAGAAGGAGAATAGGAGATACGAATAGTAGTAACAGTACGTAGCATCAGTGCTAATACATATAAAAAAACAAAAATATACACCCAGAAAGGGACCAGGAATACTTCAGCTCTCAACCGGTTGCACAACATTGGAGTGTAAGAGACAGGCGAGTATCGGGCAAGCAATAACAGTATCAGCAAATCCAGGTTAGTACTTGTTACTCCATCGGTAAGAATCCTCATCTAATATCATTCCAATTGTTAAGAAAGATTCAATAAAATCGCATCCATAAGCATGTGTTGCTATTTATAACATAGATACTCATATCATAAACAACCTATGCACCCAGTAATCACAAGCTTGCTAGAAATAATAAAAATACAAAAAACAAAAAGTGTCCATAAACAGCCACCCCCTATGCCCATAAGCCTTTTTTTTTATCCTCTAAAAAACCAAAGACATCTAGCTATCTTAACCAACAATGTGTTTTTTTTATAAAATTAGTAAATGAACCAAAACAATTTTATGCAAGTTTGCTATTCCTATAAACAACAAATAAAAGGAACAACAATCTTAATTAGCACCACAACGGGGCTTTGCGAAGTTAATTTTTTTTTTTACCTGATTTCTATTGCGTTAAAACTCATCACACCCCAAACGAGTCAATGGCTGGTCCAAACTAGAATGGATAAGGGAAGGCCATACGTAGCCTCCATAACCGGTGATGAGGGAAGCCGTAAGCTTCACCGGAAGTGCATGCGGTCTCACCTTGCTTCAGTGATAAAAAAAAAAGAACAAGTTCATAAAAAATTAAGGAAAATCAAGAATCCAAAAATAGAGAATCTAGAAGGAAATGGGGTATGAAAAGAGAGTGAGGAAATTAGTTACCTCTTCCCAAGTCACCATAACAATCTGTCTTCGACATTGTGATTCCAAAAGGAACCGAACCACCGTACCTCATCATGACCATCGTGATGATAGAGGGGAACCACCATCAGAAACCCAAATCTGGAATAACCGCATTACCTCCTTGGTTGCTGACACGAACCAAGCTAGGGGAGAGAAAGGATTAGAAAAAGAGGAAGGTTAGGGATTGATCCCTTTGGGATTTTGGGGTTCTAAGGAACCCGTAGGTACCCCTTTGCTGTCGTGGATGAAGGGTGGAGGGGTGAGTTAGGGATTGGCTTCCCGTAGAATCTGTGGGTTGAAGAGGGAATGAAATGGTGAGTTGGGAATTCACCCCCCTGGGAGCCCGTGAGTAGGAAAAGAAAGAAACCAAGGCCCAAGGGTAAAGCCCTATCTTTAATTCATTAATTCAATGCTTCATTTCATAATAGATGTATTTCTTCTAATTGGTTGTTGGATCTAAAATCATTAAAACCCATTCGTGCCATACGGGTTCTTTTACAAATATCCTCATTTTAAATTAGATATGCACATAGGCATATGTATATAATTAGCCAACTATTTCATCATTAAAATTCATATATACGAACAGTTCAAAATTGTAGAATAAAATTAATTTATGAGACTTTTATAGTGAGGTCATGGTT
>NW_017715992.1:0-26019 GCF_001865875.1 Lupinus angustifolius
AGAGGTGGAAATCGAGTTCGCCTCCTCCCAAGTCGTAGAGCCGGTCTTCCAACCGAAAATCGGGTCACGACAATCTTCAAGCTTTTACTAACTCATTGTCTTTATCAAAATTCATTGTCTTCATCAAAATATTGCTAGTGCAATCCTTGACACTTTGGACTTTCAAATATGTCAAAGATTTGAGGTCAACATTGTAGACTTAGATATTTTAATAATCTAGAAGTCCTAAGATGATTGCCTAGTTTTGAGTCTAAGGTAGGTAAACCTTAGGTGGAAGTATCCCAAGAGTTTAAAATGAAATTCATATAGATTGAGGAATTATATCTAAACATACACGATAAGTAGAATCATGCATAAGCATTAAGCATGCATGGTTTTTGTGCATTAAAGTTGTATCTATTTTAAAATCATGTATTGCATGATCATTCATCATATAGAGAGTTTACCATGCATTAATGAAAAACTATTTTCATAAATATGAATCAATTAAAATGATTGATAATCGATTATGTCTTGTGGAAATACGATAATCGATTAAGGATTGGTGTAATCGATTAAAAGGAGTTACAATGGCTAAATTCCTAGGATTTCTGGCTTATTAATCGATTAAAGAGATTGATAATCGATTAAGCCTTAACAAAAAAACAGTTTTGCATAAATATGTTAATCGATTAAGATAATATATATCGACTAATATCAAGTAAAATCAGTTTCATATAAAAGTTGTATTTTCAACCCATGTGCATTATTAAGAAGGTTCATAATTTTATTGAGAGAAAGAAAACCAAGATTCTCAGTATATATTTTATATCATCTTGCTTATTCTTTGAGTGAATGAAAGTGAAATCTTGCATTGTTTTTTAAGAGCGAAAGAGAGAAAAATTTTTCTAGAGTGCTTCAGTTTCATTCATTGAAAAATCACTACATTATGTCACATTTAGTTTTAGGCTTCTTGTGAGAGTTCTGTAGAGGTTTTTAGAGTTGAGTTTAAAGTTTATATCTGCACATTAAGTGTGCATCGATAATTCGACAAACATTGTGAAAAACAAGGGTTAGTTCTCTTGATGTGTTAGTATCATCGTGAAAAGAGAATTTGTATCTTCACGAGGGCGGGAAGTATTGGATAGAGCAAAACTTCGACTGGAGCCAGAATCACGAAAGGTATGGTATATGAGTAGGCGAGTGTGAGGTCAAACCGAGCGAGTAGGCTCATCAGATTCGTGAAAGAAGTTCTTGATAGGTGTATTGAAAGTGTGATTGTATGAAATGATTGTTTTCCAATAGTGAAGAAAAATCTCTCGAGATCAGAAGGGGAGCCTGAATGTAGTTTACAAGTGGGCACGCAAATGAACTAGGGTAAAAATCCTTGAGCATTCTTCTTTCCCTATTTGTTTTACATTTTAGTCTTTATTGATTTCTTAATTGTTCGATTTCTGTGATTTGTGCATATTGTTATGAATCTGTGTTAAAATCAAGAATCAATTTAGGGTAATAAAGATTGTTAATCACCATTGTTTGCTTTGCAAGAAATTTAGATTTCAATAATAACAAGATACATTAAATCGATTAAAGCTGCTAATAATCGATTAACTGGAGCTGTTAATAATCGATTAACAAGTTTAATAATCGATTAATAGAAATAACTCTTTTTTTGAGCATTTGTTGGAAAAGTGGGACTAGTGATCCGCTACACCTATTCACGTCCCATCTAGATGTGATTTACCTTGCTAGTATCCAACAAGATTGAATGACATGGTCCTTGACGTGTGGGGTAGTAGTTAGGGAATGCAAAGATGTAGTAAGAGATTCGGGAACAAGGTATGGAGTTAATGTGACACATAAAATATATGCAATTGCATCTCTGTGAGATAAGCAACAAAATTGGTGGAATATAGCAATGGTGAATATGGTAGAGGTTTGACCAATAAGAGTGATGGATCTGTGATTATGAGTGAAAGTCATTGAGGGAATGGAAAAATATTATGTGACCAGTTGAAGTATGCTTAACTAATCAATACCAAAAATGACATCCTCTCATTGGATAGACAATAGGCAAAATGGAATGTGAAATACTTGTTACTTGGTTTCTTTATAGAGGCTTGTGTTGGTTAACAATGGCTCTAATTTCACATAGAGAGGAGGGGGTGAATAGGTGGTTTGGTTACTAAGGCTTAGAAAATCTTTCCAATGATGAATGCTTGGAAAAAAACTCTTCAAAGATTCATAAAGTTTCTCTTATCATGTATCAAAAGTTTCTAGCACACTTTTCAGAAAAATTCTCTTGAAAATTCATTGTATATTCTCGTGTATCAAACTTGTTTTGCTCATGGGAAAGGATAGTTAAAATACCATTTAGTTTCAAATTATTTTCTATTAAATTCGTTGATTATGTAGACACTTAATTTATTAACGATCTTTAAAACATCCAAGATTCTAAAACTGAAACTTATTTAATCGATTAACAAGTTTCTCATTTGCAAAGACTTAATTGATTAACTATAACCTTAATCGATTAATATTTTTCTGAAAATACTTAGTTAATATTCCATGAACCTCCAATATGATTAACTAATGTATGTTACATGATTTTGAAATGATATAAGTTCAACTTAGTTTAATGTATCAAAATCATGTATGAATACTAACGCACCTAAATCATGTATGAATGAAAATCTCATATGTGTGATGTTTATCATTCTAATATGTGAGATTTATCATTAGATTCATCCAACTTAGACTCTATCTATTTAAATCATTAGATTCATCCAACTTAATCTCCCTTTGTGCATTTGATATTTTAGTATTTGTGGATGCTTGTAAGGCATCAAATATTCAAAACTTGTCTCCCCTTTTGGCATGACCAAAAATAAATGTTACAAATATAAATGAGCCAAAAGTAAAGAGATAATGTAATTACTTTCTAGTCTTAATCAATTATACATGGCTTTAATCGATTAAGCATGTTATGAGTTCAGTGAAAATTGCAAATTTTGCTGCTCTTAATCGATTATGCATATGTTTAATTGATTAAGTAATGTATATTTCAACAATTCAATAAATAATTCTTGATTTTTCCTTGGGATTACATGCAATGTTTAGAATTTATTCATCAAGTATATCAATTCTATTATGAAACAATAAGAAATAAAATAATAGAGATGTGATCAACACAAATATTTCATATCATTCATGCATTTCATACATTAAAATCAGCAAAAGTCAATACAACAAAGATAACACCATGCTAAATACTGAAGGAAAACATAATTTAAAGTACATAGAGTCATAAAGTATGTAATCAACAATGACAAGCAAAAAACATACCCTATAAATAAACCAACTAGGACTACTTATTATCGCCTTAACTAGACTAACTAATAGGAGGTGGTTGTGAGAAGTCGTCAAAGGTCGAGAAAAGAAAGTTCAGATGATCAAATAACTCATTGTTGCAATCGCCTAAAGGGGAACCATCACTAGCCAAGCCTCCAACTCCCAAAAACAACTCCTCATCCATAATAATCAGCCTTCCTTTAACCACACTAGCGTACTGCCCACCCTTGTATTAGAAGTTACCATAAAATTCTTGAACTAGAGAGGGGTAAATATTACCGTGAAGTTCCAAAAATATGTTGGCCCCTTCAACCTCTAATTCCAGCGGGGGTGTAATAAGGATCCCTTCCAATATTAACTCTACCACCTTGAGTGGAGGAGGAACCACCACTATCCATATTTCTTTGTTGCCCAAGACGGCAAGGAGAATGATGAATACTAGTTGTATGCTTTACTTTCTTTGGTTTCCTGTCACTCATTTTGGAAATTTAATTGATGGTTAATCGATTATTTTAATCGATTGCAAGATTTGGGGTTAGGTTTCAAATGAGGGAGAACTGTAGGTTAAATAATTTGGATAAGAAATTGATGGAATACGAAGATTAGAGGTGTTGCATAGATGAAATTAGGTAATGGAGTTTTCAATTTGAGTGAAAACACAAAGGATTTGACGTTGAGGAAGATTTCTAGAGAAATATTGAAGTTTTAGGTTTTGAAATGCGTATATAACATTGTCACTGAAACTCTATTTAATTGACTAAGTGTAGTGTTAATCGATTAACAAATTTAAATTTTTTGCCTAGATTATTGATTAAGGGCCTATTAATCAATTAAAATTATATAAAAATGTTCTCAGGTAATCGATTAAAGGCTGCTTAATCAATTAATATGCTTAAAAATATGTTCAGTTAATCGATTAATAAGGTGAATAATTGATTAAATACAGAACTTTCACAGATTACAACACATTTCAGATTTTGCTAAGGGTTTGCTAAGATATAACTAGAGATAACTAATACTATACACTAATCAATCACTAATGAGGATACCAATACATATAAGAACATACTTAAGCAAGTATATCATGCATTCAACCAACAATATAAACAATGAATATATATTAAAAATAATTTACTGAATTTTAAGATAAACTTAGATACAACTAACTAAGATATGATTCATTAAAAATTCTTAGTTTTCTTCTTAATATGAAGAAAGTATCTCTAGGAAGTGGCTTAGAGAATCTATCGACTATTTGTTTTGAAGTTTCTACAAATTCTATCATACAATCACTTTTTTGAATATAATCTCTTAAGAAATGATGCCTAATTTCTATATGATTGGTGGGTGAATGAAGAACGAGATTCTTAGACAAGTTAATGGAACTTGAATTATCACATTTAATAGGTATTTTATTAATCTGTAGACCATATTCTAATAATTGTTGTTTCATCCATAAAATTTGATCACAACACACACCAACGGTAATGTTTTTGCTTTGGCGATTGAAAGAGTAACACAAGCTTGCTTCTTACTATGCCATGATACTAGTGGGCTACCTAATAGGTGACATATACCACTAGTACTCTTCCTATCCATTTTAAATCTAGCAAAACCTGAATTGGAAGAACAGACTAAGCTCAATGATGCATCCCTAATCATAATCACAAGCTTAATGTTCACTTTTAATATTTCATGATTCTTTTGGTAGTCATGAGATGAGATTCTTTAGGAATAGCTTGATATATAGCACACATGTAAATACTAAACATAATATTGAGCCTACTTGAAGTTAAGTAAAGTAAATAACCAATTACCCACAATATTTTGTTACCTCAATAGATTTACGTTTCTTATCTTTATCAAGATAGCGTGAAGTTGTCATTGGAGTATAAACTTCTTTAGCCTTTTCCATAAGAGGTCTTTTTAGAAGCTCTTCGCAATATTTTGTTTGATGAACAAATATCCCATTGTACATTGGCTTGATTTGTAGCCCAAGAAATAATGTAACCTCTCCCATCATAGATATTTCAAATTCACCTTTCATCAACTCAAATTTTTTTTATACATAAAACATCATTAGTAGCACCAAATATGATATCATCAACACATAGTTACACTAATAGAATATCTTTTACTGTTTTTATAATAAAAAAAGTGTGGTATCAACTTTTCCCCTTGCAAATCCCTTTTCCAAAAGGAAGGCACTTAGCCTATCATACCAAGCTCTAGGCGCTTGCTTTAATCCATATAAAGCCTTTTTCAATTTGAAAACATGATCTAGAAATTGGTAGTTTTTAAAACCTGGAGGTTGATCCACATACACTTCTTCTTGAATATATCCATTCAAGAATGCACTTTTTAGATCGATTTGAAATAATTTGAAATGCATGATTGATGAAAATGCTAAAAGAATTATTATAGCCTCTAACCTTGCTACGGAAGCATAGGTTTCATCATAGTCAATACCTTATTCTTGATGGTATCTTTTAGTTACAAATCTAGATTTGTTTCTTCGGACTCGTCAAGTTTATTTCTAAACGCCCATTTAGTGCCTATTATAGGATGATCATTTGGTCTAGGGACTAAATCCCAAACTTCGTTTCTTTTAAATTGGTTTAGCTCTTCTTTCATAGCTAAAGACCAATGCACATCCTCAATAGCCTCTTCAATAGTCTTAGGCGGAATTTGAGAAACAAATGTAAAGAAAATACAAATATTACGCAATAAATTTTGCATTACCACTCCCTTAGAAATATCACCTATCATATTATCGATTGGATGATCCTTCTCGGTTTTCCATGCTCATGACATTCTTTCAAGTTCTTGATTTGTAATTTAATCTTCTTGCATTCACATTCTTGATCCTTCAAGTATGCATCCTCATGTGAATCCACAAGATCATCATAGATACCTTTCCTCTCATCTTTTGGAGAAGACTCATCAAATACAACATATATAGACTTCCATAGTCATTGTTCGATTATGGAAGACTCTATAAGCTTTGCTATTATTAGAGTAAGCAAGAAATATTCATATATTCGCTTTAGAATCAAATTTACTTAAAAGATCTTTTCCATTATTCAAAATGAAGCATTTGCATCCAAAAGCATGAAAATGAGAAATATTTGGTTTTGGCCCTTATAAAGTTCATTGGAGGTTTTCCTAAGAATAGGCCTTAAAAAGTATTCTATTCATAACATAGCAAGTGGTATAAACCTTAGCCGCCAAAAAATACTTGGGCACTTTGCTCTCATTAAACATAGTTTTGGCTAACTCTTCTAGATTTTTATTCTTTCTTTCAACAACCCCTTTTAGTTTCGGGGTTCTAGGTGTGATGTATTGATGTTAAATACCATGTTTTTCACAAAACTTATAAAACTTGTAGTTTTCAAATTCACCATAATTATCACTTCTTATATATGGTCACAATCTTATGGTTCATTTGGTTTTGGACTAATTTGGCAAGCCTCTTTAAAGATTTAAAAGTATCACTTTTGAGTGTAAGAAATAAAGTCCATGTGAATCTTGAATAGTAATCTACAATAACAAGTGCATAGTAACTTCTATCAAAACTCATTATTTGAGATGGTCCAAACAAGTCCATATGAAGTAACTCTAATGGTCATGTTGTGGATACCATATTTTTAGAAGAGAAAGAACTTTTGATTTGTTTTCACTTTTGACAAGAATCACAAATTTCTTTCGTTTTAAACTTGAGTTTAGGTAGGTCAATTAGTAAGTCCTTTGTAGCTAACTTGTTCAAATGGATATGAGCAGCCCGCTTATGCCAAATCTAAATATTTTCATCTTTTGAAATTAAGCATTTTGAAAATAAGGAGGTGATGTAATCCAATTCAACCATATAAATGTTATTTGTTCTATGACAAAAAATTTAACACTATCGTCTATGTCACTTTTAATTATGCAGCACTTAGAGTCAAAGATCACCTTATTACCTTTGTCGCATAATTGACTAATGCTTAAAAGATTATGCTCCAAGCCTTCAACATAGAGCATATTTTCAATGATTGTTTGAGAAGCATTTCTAATCTTTCCAACCCAAGTATCTTGCCTTGATTATTATCTCCATAAGTGACATGACCATTTTCTTTAGATGATAGCTCAATAAACTTGGTCTTATCACATGTCATGTGCCCAAAACATCCACCGCCCAAGTACCATTAATGTCCATATGTCCTTAGGCACACCTACAAAATAATATTTACTTGTTTGTTTTAGGTACCAAATAGTCTTGGGTCGCTTAGAGTTAGTATTCTTGGGATCTTGTCCCTTTTCAGTCCAAATACAGTAACCATTGAGCATACCGTACAATCTAATATGACAAGTATTTGAAGTTTGACCATACAAACCACAATAGAAATAAGTAGGAGATTTATGATATGAATTTTTTGAAAAATCAACATGTTTCTTGTAGCTTATGACTACCCTTATAAAAATTAGCAATTGTTTCCTTCAAACATGTTTTCTCTTTTTCAAAGGATTTGCATTTTTTACAAGAGGATGTCATAGTCATTTTTGAAGCACAATCACAAGTTGAATTAACACATCTAAGATATAAGTTTTCATTTTCGATATTGAGTTCATCAATAAATTTTTGCATTTCAAGAATCTTCTTTTCATCCACCAAAATTAACATTTTCCTAACGACATTTATTTTTGCTAATTTCTTTAGTTCTTCATAAAATTCTACATAAGCACCATATAATATGTCATATGTGGGGGAATCATCAAAATCACAATCAGAACCAGAGTTACTTACCTCATTTGAATTGTCTTGTTCGCTATTTCCCCAAGAATCATGATTTTGTATCATTAGACAAAGTTAGACCAACTCAACATATTGTTATAGACAAAAATAACAGAATTAAAATAGTTTGTGTTTAATTTGAAATTCATATAATTAAAGTAACTATATGACATTACTTAATTGGTGTAAGGAGAGATCTCTCATACTTATCTTCTTAAAATAGTAAAACTTCCAAAAAGAAGTAAAAGTTGACGAGGTACGAAAAGTAGATTAAGCTAATCCAATATTTATCTAATTGTGTTGAGCCTCTATAATAAAATATCAAATTTGAATGCTTAAACTTCAACTGACGGAACTGTTCTGTAAAAAAAAACCAGTTTGTCTTTCAGTGTTCTCTTCTCATGCAGATTGCCACGACACCATCTTCTTCTCACATGCACAAGACACGTGCGCTGCCACACCATGTAACATTGCCTTGCTGCATTTCTGTCTCATCCTTACTCCTCTCAAATCTCATATATCTGTTTTCCGATGAAGGCAAAAAAGAACAATAAAAATTAAAATTTTGTAATTGACATTACATATAAAATTTGGGACTAAATATATTTCTCCATTCTTCTTTCCCTCCCAGGTGCCCATCACCCTTATATAATCTGTCTATTAAACTGCACTCTGCTACGTTCCCATGGAGGTAGAAGACCAAAATCACTTCTTTCTTTTCCCTAAACCATCCAATTGGTTAGAAAAACTGTTATCATTCCAAGTAGATTTCATCTACAATTGCCTAGTTTCTATCTTTTCCCCAATTTACTCTCTTTTCACTTTGACCTCCGAATACTACCATCGTGCAGAAGAGACCAAAGAAAATGTTGAATCAGAAGTACAACAAGCTCCTTCCCAAATCACTTATGGTTCCAAGGTGTTGCTAAAGAAACTGGGACTTGGATTTCTGAGTGCTGCATATGTATGCATGGTCCTGGTTTTGGTTCTGGTTGTGGCTTCTGTGGTGGGTGTTTGCTTGGTTCGGTTATGGGTGGAGGAGCCTGTGTTTGTAAAGGAAAATATGTATTTTGATTACACTGATGCTAACCCTACAGCTGTGTTTTTGTTTGATGGTGGAGTTGGTGGTCACATCAAGAAAAAGCAGATAAGTGTTCCAGTTGGCCACACATTTGATGCTTCTTTGGTTCTTGTGATGCCTGAATCTGACTTCAATAGGGACCTTGGCGTATTTCAGGTATGCTTTTCTCTCTAATTATCATTGGATTATATATATACAATGACAATTAAGTATTTTCCTTCCGTATTTGTTTGACTACATGAATCAAATCTAGACAATACTTAAAAAACGATAATTTGAATTAATCGTATAATTTGCTTTTTTTTGGATGAGAGGAGAATGCAGTTTTATGATGTATGGGTAGGATTTAAGAGAATAAGTATATCATGAAATAAGTTATCTATTTCTGACATTAAAATTATGATATGTGTATTTTTTTTTTATTTTTAGAAATATTATTGTAAAAAATAATTAAATATAACATATATCAGCTAAAGTTGGAGTAGATAACTTATCTCTTCATTTTAGGAAATGATTTATTCTCATGATTTCAAGCTATCTGGTTTTGAAGGTTTTAGGCTTACATGCTTTACTGCAATTTATTTCATTAACTGAAACTCTTCACTAATTAATTCCTATTTTCTGAATACTTATAGGAATTCATGGTAGCTCTCTTGGCTAAAGCCTTAGGAGCGATCTTATGATTCTCAGACTCTAGACAATTATTAGAAAATTATCTTCATTACTAACTGTGTCATAACTTGTATTTTCCCTTAAGTTGCAATGTTGACTATGAAAAAACCTTGTGTCATTTCTCAATTAGGCTATAGTAGTTTGTAGGATAAAAAAACTTGGTTAGTAGTATTGAGTAGGACTCTAGCTTATGGCATTACCTTAAATGTTTAAAAGGCTTATCATCATCTCATCATACAATTCAACCTTCATGTTCCTTTCTGCATTTATCGCTTCTGTTCATATTACTTTGCTTTGTAATTTTAGTTCATTCGAGATAGGATTGGGTAACGATTTTAACCGTTTTTCCCTCCTTGTTGGGTAGTTAAGTTAGTTACTTCACATTGTTGTTTAGTAACCAATCTGGTTTTCCTTTTCCTTGGCTATTTAGCTTGCCTTTGTTATGATGCAATACACAATAATAATATCAATACACAATAATAATATCAATACAATCACTATGCTTTTCTTCTCATATTATCTTCCTCTTCTCCTTCCTTCTTACTCTGGTTACTAAGATGGTATCAGAGCCACAAAGGCTCTTATTCGTCTTCCTCCTTCCTTATTTCTTCAAGCTAGTGATCTTGCTGCTACTAAATTCTACTTACCTTCTTGATTAAAATCTCCTTTTTAAACTATTCTTCTAGCTTCATTCCAAAATTATGGCGAATCGGAGCTTCATGGATTTTAACTAAACACTTATATTTTATTGAGGACCCAATTCAGTTTGGAGTTAATTGGAATAGTTTCACAAGTAAACACTTAATTTGATCCATCAAAGATATTCGAGTATACCAATTTGGTCCTTGAAGAATTAGGAAATAAAAATTATTCTCCAAAGATTTCAAGTTGGGGTTAAATTAGTTCTTTATATGATAAATTTTGTTAGACCCAACTTTAGATCTCTAAGGACTAATTTGAGCTTTTAATTCTAAGTGATAAAACTGGTCCATGCAAATATCTAATATCTCGAGAGGACCGAATTCAATATCTACATGTTTTACAAGTATGTTCAGAAATCCTAAAAGTAATTGAAAATGTGATAGCTCTGTTAGATTTGTGGAGTGACATCTTTCAATGCCAACATTAGTTAAAGCATATTATTATGATTGGGTATATATATTAATTGTTGTTAAGCACAGACTCATAAGGGTTTTGTATAAGGTTTACCATAACTGTAATTTTACAGCTGAGTGCAGAACTCCTATCAGTAAATGGAAATGTGATAGCAAAATCTAGCCAGCCATGCATGTTGAGGTTTCGAAGCTCCCCAGTTCGACTAGCCCGGACCGTTTTGATGGGCGTTCCTCTGGTACTAGGAATCTCAGGAGAGATCCAAAAAATTAATGTAGAAATAGTGAGGCACAAGGAAGACCATAGAAGAACAAATGCTATTAGAGTAACTCTGCATCCAAGAGCAGGAACATCATCTCTGCCAGAGATATATGAAGCTGAAATTGTGATGAACACTCATCTACCTTGGTCCAAAGAGTTGGTTCGCCATTGGAAATGGACATTTTATGTTTGGGTGTCCTTATATGTGTACATTGTGTTACTTATCTTTCTACTATGCTTCTATAGGCCCCTGATCTTTCTTATAACACCAGAGTATTTCGGTCATGATAGGGTGAGTGAAGTGACAAGTGGAGAACATAATGAATTACAAGTCAGGGAAGGAGATGGAAGTGAGGTTTCCGAGTTGTTGAATAAATGGCGAAGCCGGAGAAAGAGAAAAGCGATCACAACATATGGTGGTGGTAGTGGTGGTGATGATGGTGTTGGTGAAACCATTGGCTCATCAGCTTCCAGCATTAGCAAGACTACTAGAGAAGATGTAACCAGTGTCGCTGTCGAAGATGATGTTGAGGACTCTGAATCAGTGTGCCTTGGTTAGAAGTTTAATTGCAGTTCAAACTGTTTGGAATGGTTGAGAAATTGATCTTTTAGTTATATAAATACAGTGTTACAATTATGTCTGTGAACTTTGTAAGCTGTGACCGCATGTATGTTCTAATGGTATGAAGAAGCAAAGTCTTGCACTATATATCTTGTCACCATATTCACATTCTTCACCAAATGTTATCAATGTAGTTATGAGCATGGTTGCGTTGCATACATAGCTAATGGCCTAATGCAGTTGTATTATTCAGCTCACCATATGGGCGATGTTTCCATACATGGAGGGTAACAATGGAAAGAAAAAAATTTAGAAGTTATAAAATACATTTGTGATATTGATAAAGTCATCTCGTAAAGTCTTGAGTTACGGGTTCATGACAACTTCAAGGGACTGCCTTAGAATTAAGATCATTTTAGCTTGAAATTAAGAACTTTATAAATCAAAATTCGGTTTTGGTATTGATAGAGATTTTTAGGATAAATTTGTGGGAAAATATGGAAAAGATATGAAGATGGAGACGCCACAAGCTCAAGAGTTTGATGAGTCAACGATATTCACCACAAGGAAGGATCCTTGATAAGAATTTAGACGTCACACCGAGAAGGTGATGAGTCTTAGAATGCCACAAGAATAAGAATCTAGATAAGTTCGAATTAAGGAGTTTTGACTCAACTTTAGGAATTCAATCCAATTTTACTCCAAGTAAAACTTGACTTTATTAATGAATAAGCAAAATTATAAATAGACAAATTTGCCTTGCTGAAAAGATAAAGATAAGATCTAACATAACAAATTGAAATCTGAAGATAAAATTATAACTAACATAATCCTAACAAGCCTAATCTAATTTGATTTGATCAATTTCGGTTGGATTGAGTTGTTGGCTGAGTTGACTTGAATTTGAATTTGAAATTCCACCCTAGACTTGGCCGAGGTCCTCTCGGGCTGGCTTGAAGTTTGCACAAGGTTTGATCCTATTTTTAAGGGTCTTGGAAGCAACTCGACTTTCATTGAATCTAGTTGAGCTTGGCTTGATTAGGGTAGCCGTGACTTAATCTTTGCCTTATCTTTAAGGAAAACTAATCATGTGCTTTGATCCAAAAGATTGAGAAGAAAGGGGGTTCGGTTGGAGATATTTTTGACTTGGCCCTTGACTGATTTGCACTTTGAAGATTATATCTATCTTCTACCTTATCTCTAAGCTTCCACACACCAGAAATGAAGGAGTCAATCATCTCCTTTAACAAAAATCTATTTGTTTCAAAGGAAAACAAATTTATCCATGTTTTGAGTTGGATAATCTATAATTTTTTCTATTTATCTTTAAACCACTTTGTTGTTTGGTTGTGCCCTTATCTCCATATCTTTATGATATATTTTCCTTGATCCATGTTGGTTGATAATTTGAGATCCTTGATTCGTGCCTCCATGTAAGATTTCCTCAATTCTAAAATGCCTTGTCGTGCACACTTTCCTTGAATCATGTTGTATTATTGTCTTGAAACTAAGGTTGTAGCCATGATAATCTCTTAAGACAACACTTGGTCACTAATGGACCATGTTAGAAAGGAAATTAAATAACATCCCAACCCTCCCATGATTTATTTAACGAAATAGAAATACTTGAACAACTAAACAACTCCTAAGATAGAAATAAATCCTAAGACTATATGAGAATAAGTTCTCATTTATTTATATAAATGTAATAAAACTAAGATAAGTAAATTCCGTAAGGACATAAATATTCTTCTCCCATACCTTCTCCTAGGTCAATTGTGTCATTTGAGATGTTAAGGACTCCTGCCTTGACCCTAGTTATAGGATCTCCTTCACCTTTCTTGCCCTTTGATTCATATGCTGTCCTAAGAGGGTTTACATCACGAGTATTGTTTTGGCTGTATTGACTACATCTTTTGGTATTATTCCTTACTTATGGACCAAATTGGGTATTGGGCATCAAAAATTATAACGAGTATACCAGAAGCTATTCATATAATATGATCGTCTATAATGGAGTTATTACATGGAAGTGTTTAGTTATATTTATTTATAATTGTTCAGACGTTTAAAAAAAAAGTGGTAATATAAAGTGTGTAGAAGTTTAGGAACAAAGTGTACCTTGTTCATTTTAAGTGTTGCAATTGGTTTTTTATAAAACATAAACTCGATTGATTCACAATTTCACATACAACACATTCAACTACTTCTTAATGTAAATAAATTACTATTTTTTTTTATAAGAAATTCATCTTATCTTATATAATATTGTTTTTTATCTTCATTATTAAAAATGATTTTCCTGCGATAATTGTAAAAACTGAAAGAGTTATGATTTGATGAAATATATTGTATGCATCCTACTTTCCCGTTTTAATATAAATAATTTAAAGATGGTTCTAAATACATATATTATTCATTGCTTATATTCACTCTATGCTTAAATATAATGTGATATTTTTATGACGAGAATGTCAGATATATGATTATTATTAAAATCAGGTATATAAATGTGATTTTACTCACAAAATAATGTAACAATTTTTAATAAATTTTTTAATCACAGATTCTCAATTTTTGAATCAATGCTTTTTTGTACAGCTTTACAAATGCAATATGTGATTCCCATTATGTGTAAAATCAATATGAACACAAATGAACTTAAAGTATTATAAGTAATATCAACTTCTACATTTATAAGATAATATGAAGGTTATACTATGAAAGATCACATCGCTTTTTAAGAATCACAAGTGCATTGATACTTTTGCAAACTATTGTCTAATGGTTTGTTTTAGTCATATAGAGACTTTTGACTTGATTGGATGCTTTGGACTCCATCCCAAATGGTTTAACCATGTATACTTCTTGTGTTAAAGCGTCATGGAGAAAGATATTATTCACATCCAATTGTTTGAGAAACTAGTAGTGGTTAGATACAAATGCAGTTAAAAGTATTGCAATGGTTATCTTTGCCACATGTGAGAAATTATTTAGAGAGTTCACTCCTTCAATTTGAGTGTATCCCTTTACTACCAATCATGCATTATTTTCTTGCAATGTGTGTAAAATTTTCTAGAATTTTCATTCTTATTCTAGGCTCCTTTGATGTAGGAAGTGCCTAAACCTCTGCTAATGATTCTAGATGCTCATCTACCCATACGAGAGCTTCTTCCTGAAAAACTTTATCTTCTCCAACCAGTATCAATAACTAAAGTCTTTGCTTCTAAATCTTAACCTTATATTTGTCTTTATTATTAAATAACCAAAGAGAAGACTCTACTCATTTAGGTAAAGGCTCAATCAAAATGATTCGGGATCTAACTACAGGATATACATCATTCAATCCTTTCAAGAAAGTAATCAATTGTCATTTCATCTATATTTCTTTAGATCTACTAGAGCACTATAAGTGTATTTCACATTACAAATTTACTTAGGAAAGGGTCTAAATTTCCAAGCTCATCCCAAAGAATCTTCAATTCAGTTAAACAGTTTGGTACATTCAAGCCCCCGATTTGAAATTAGCTATTGATTCTTGCAACTCAACAATTTGAAAAGGGTCCCTTGTGAAAATGTCTCCCAAAGTTCTTCCAAATATCACTAGCCTTGTCTATCCGAAGAATACTTTATGCTATTAAATGGAAAATAGAATTGAATATCCAAAATACCATCATGTTGTTTACTCTCTCCCATGATGGAAATAACGAATCATTTTTAGAAGGCATTTGAATGGACCTATCTATAAATCCTAGTTTTTGTTTTTAGATCAAACAATCATCATAAATGTTGTCCATTAATGATAGTTTTCTCCGATCAATAGTGGAGACACTAGTGCTATTATTAGATTTTATGAGGGATGAACATATTAGGATGAAGATGGATCTTTTGTTGGATCCATATGTTGAGAAGATGATGGATTATTTTCCATAAATGAATGCAACATAAATAGCTCTAGACCATGTAAAAACTGATTGAAGAAGAAGATGAATAAGCTATACAAGCTCAAGAAGGAGAGAAAACATGAGAAAAGAAGAGAATTGAACTGAAATTGATGAATTGTGAATGATTTAATGAATAAAACACAATATATAGGTGAGAGAATTAAAAGCTAACTATCATCTAAATATTAACTAACTTACTTTCCATATAAGCAACTCTAACCAACTAATTGAATTCTCCACAAACCTGTTCTCGTTGAGCGAGGGGATCTCGCTCAACAAGGTTTTATGAGCGTGAATTTTCCAATCTGTTGTCTCAATTTCGCTGAGTGAGGTTGGGTTCGCTTAGTGAAAATGTATGGCTAACTGAGCGAGTCTCCTGACTCGCTGAGTGAGTATAACCGTCATGCTCCAATTTTCGGCCATACAACTTTCTTAGAGTCGCCACTACATTTTATGATAAAAAATGTAGAAAAATATTTTGGTGCAATTATATTAGGCTTTGGATTTTTGATATCATAGTTCAAGAGTCAGTTATGGAGTATGGAAGGTATTAGCATCATATCCGCTCATTCTAAACAGTACCCATCACTAAATTATATGGATTATTTCATACTTTAAAATTATTTAGTTATTTAATCAATTATTAAAGTGACAAAATATATATTTTTTGTTGGGTCTGACAAGTTGAAACCTTGCTTCTATGTATCCATATGGTTCATAGGAAATCAATGCTACATAGCTCTTAAAGAGTTGTTTGTGGGTTAAGTGTCTTAATTAGAGTAGAAGTGACATAACGCGATGATGAGTTGAGGGAAAAAGCCCTGAGAGGTGATTGTCCCTCTATCCTTGATGTGGTTAGCCATTATTTTTTGTAAGATATTGATTCGATTATTTATTAGTGAAAATGATTTTTTTATTATTATTTACTAATTTAACTAAAAATAGTATTTTTTTTTCTGTTAATTTTATGAATTAATTGAATGAATAGAAATGTCGTAACATGACCATTCAAAGATAATTTTCAAACGAGAAGCGTTTCCGTGACCCTCCTCCATCTTAGATTAATCTCAAAAAAGGTTATATGATTATACGATAATAAAAATTATCACATAGAAAGATTTTCTAAAACAAATAATCTTATTATTTATCATTTTGATTATAGTGAGATTCTGGTTTATTTATTTATTTATTATTGTTTATTATAAGAGTTGTTGGAGACAAAACAAAACTAAAAAAGAACACGAGTAAGGAAATCTAGCCAAATTTAGTGCAAATGTAGAGACTATGAAATGTTGCTTTATCGGGCCAGAAATAGCCTACTTGACTGCAAATAGTCATCGACCAGCAAGTGAATCAGGTAGTATTGACTAATTCATGGACATATCTGTGACAGAAGACTACTGAACACAGCATATTGAAAAAGAGATGTTGCAAGTTGTTTTTCTACTTTTTGAGATAATTTTCTGGGATATTTGGAATTTGTTGTGTCTGGGATAATTTTAGAGCATTGGTAATTGTTATGTGTGTTCATTTTTCTATTTTTGGATTGAGATGCTACAACTACCAAAATATTTTTTTTACGCTAGTATTGATAGTAAAGAATTAGACACATGCCTTTTTTTAAAACAAATCTCCATCCTTAAGAATTTGGAGAACATTAAGAGGATATATCCCCTAATCAAATTCATATTTCTTTTTTTTCCACCATATAAATGCCATTTTAAATAAAAATTAGGAATTCATTATTTCCCCAATTAAAAAAATTCGAATGAGGTATTTTTAGGTCCTGAGACATCCTAGAAAATGCCATTTTTATTCTAAAAATAGTCCAATAAATTTTGTCAAGCCAAAAAATTATTGTAGTACCCCTAAGGAAGTAAAAAATAATTATTTAACACTAAAATTTTAAATTTACCGAAATCCTCTTTGTCATCATAAAAATGTTTGTGATTCTAAAAATCCTAAAATTATTGTATCACCTAAAAATAGATAAAAACAACCTTTTAAATCTTATAAAATCAAACAATGATATTGTATGCTCAATTTTACTTTTAACTTAATTAGAAAATTGAAAATATGGTTACATGATATTTTAAAAATTAACTCACCCCTTAAAAGGGCCAATAAGTGATCATCAAGTCACTTAAAATCCTTCTTTTATATTTATTTAAATTAAAAAACGAAAATGTAGATCAAAAAGGAGAAAAATCATTTTTCATCCTCAAATTATTCTGATTGTATTATAAAAATATAACCTAATCAATTTGATTTGAAAATAATTTGATTTGATTAGTTTGTATATTTTTAGATTGCCATCTTTAGATTATTTATTGATCTGATTTTGATTGAAGCAAATCTTTAAAGATTCATTTTTATTTATCATAATATGAAAAATAATCGTTTTTTTCAAGAAAAAATTGAAGATGAATTTTTGGGCTAGACAAAATTGGTGTTCACAACTTCTCATATTTATTTGTTGGAAAGCTAGAAAACTGAAGTTTGTGAGTAAAGATGGCAAAATGGGCATTGCCCATGGACGCGCTCGCATAGCCCAAATTTCTTTGTGGGAAGAGCATATAAAATTTGCATATTAGCCCGTTTTGCCTGCCAAGCCCGCAGACATTTCCTTTAGGCCATATTTGGGGGTGGGATTTTGGAGAGAAAGGGAAGGAAATTGATGACTTTTGAAAGCCTTCCGCTTGTTTGGGAGTGAAAGTGCAAAGCGTCAAGGATTGCATTAGCAATGTTTTGCCTATGTTTTGATGAAGACAATGAATTAGTTAAAGCTTGAAGATGGCTCAACAATCAACATGTTGAGGGCTCTAGTGGTGACTTATTAGACCTAGGTTATAATTCTTTATTATCTTTTTAGAAGTCTAAGATGCTTGCCATAGATATTGAGTCTAGGTTAGGTAAACCTAGGTGTGAGTCTCACAAGACTTAATAAAGTAATTAATCCACTAAAATGAGACATCATCTAGAAATATATGATAATTAGGTTCATGCATTTGAATATATTGATTTTGTGTATTAAAGGTATTATATTTGAAAATCATGTATTGCATGAGCATATATCATATAGGTAGTTCACCATGCATTAACAAGATGATTTTACACTGTTTAATCGATTATGAATTGTGTTAATCGATTAACAAAATTGAACAGAATTGCAGTGTCAATAGAAAAACTGAAAATAGTTATTTTCAACAACCCGTTAATCGATTAAATGGGTAGTTAATTGATTAACTGAGACTTTAAACAATTTTCTATTTAAACTGAAATCTCAGCATATGTGGCATAAGAATCCATCCACTTTTACATCATTCTCTCTGCATATTTTCGAGTCACTCACTGTTATATCTTGGAGAAAATATTGCATGGTGAATTAGGAGAAAGATTAAGATCATGCTAAGGCTTTAGTTTTCATATTCATATTGCGTGATTCTTTGAAAAGCTATCTTGCATCATTCTTGTGTTTCTTGAAAAGAAAAAGAGATAGTTTTTTTATGATTGCATATTTTCAGAAACCTCATGCATGAACATTCATATTAGACTAAGACGTCTTGTGAGTTCTTGCTTAGGATTTAGGATTTGATCTTTATTGTGATATCCGAGTATTAAGTACTCATTAATAACTCAAAGCATTGTTATTCAAGGATTGGGAAAATCTTAGCTGCTGTTAGGTAAGGTGTAACGTACATTGTATTCTATAGTGAAGAAGGAAAATCTCTCAAATCAGAGGGGAGGACTGGATGTAGTTTTGCAGTGGACAGCAAAACGAACCAGGATAAAATCCCTGCGCAATCTTTTCTATCATTTTCTCTTTTATATTTCACGATGTTTTAATGTGAGTTTGGAGTTGATATTTTGCATGCTTATACCTTGCTATGTTCTTGTTAATCTTGCATAAAAATATTTGTTGTATATCTGCTTGTGTGTTGGTTAATGTAACGCTCCAAAAATTACTCCAACAATATTGCCCAAAATGGGTAATTTTTTTTTTATAATGTAAAGCTCATCATTTACATTTAATTCATTTTCGGGACATCATATTTAGTAACCTAAAATGCGGAATAGACAACAATAATTCATGGAATGATCCTTTATTGAAATAACTGAAAACATATACAAAGGCAAAGTGGAATACATCTTAATCCAAACTAAAATATCTATAATAGTCTGGTTTATTCAGAACATTATAAGTACCCTACACAGATACTCGCCTCAAGGGCAACTAGAAATAGAAATGACCACTAGCGACTAGCTCCGGGGTTAGCGGGTGTACTAGAACACTTGTTGGGATCCTCCTCCGTCCCAGAATCGGAAGAAAGGTCTACCACCTCAATGGAGTCCTCTATACATACCAACTCCACACAGTCTTCCTCTTCGGCTTCTTGCTCCTCTTCCGGGTTGTTGGACGAACCCTGTGACTTTCTTCCCACGCTCGCCTCTGCCTGAAGATCAGTCGATGTCGGTATAGCAGCTCTCTTCCCTGTTGGGGAACTGGGCACATCATCCCTACTCCGTCTCTGAGTAGATGGTCCAACATCAGTGGGTCCGTGAGGCATCACAAACTGAATGGATGGCGCAATAGGCGCAAATCTCTGAGAAGGCAAGGTGAATGAAGCCTCCAAGTTTGCATCCTGAGAATGAAAGCGCATCGTAGAGCCGTCACAAACCATCTCTAGCTATAAGGCACAAGGGCCTGTGTAGGTATATCTATGTCCATCACTACTCCATGTCCCCTCTTGGGACATCGAGAATCGGTAGCTCCGAATCCTTGCCGTACGGTCCATCTGAACAAGAACGCGAACCGAGAACAAGTAGAAAGAAAGGAAAAGGAGAGAGAGTAAGACATCTAATGAATATAATTCATTGACAGCGTGACATTAAATAGAATATCACATCTAGAGCGATACACATAGTATACACAATATAGATCACAAACATAATGCACAATAATGAATGTGGTTATAACTCAGATCATGGGGATTAATATCCACGATCTCAATGTATGAATGTTATGCTTACATCCTTACACCAATATCCTCCCAATATACTATTCGGAAATAACCAAGAGTACAGGTCCCATAACAAGCCGATTTGATCGCACCAAAAATTATTCCTCGCAAGGATATATATATGATCGATAGGTTCCGAAGAACTGTCCATTTCAGGACGGTGTCGTATCAAACACTTTCTGGACATCCCTCTCATTGATCCTGATTGCAAAGAGGGGTTGTCAGAGATCGTCTAGTTTGCGCTATGAGAACTGTCCGATCCAACATAATACCTCATCCAGGAATACAGGGGACTCGTCTCACCTAGACTTTCCCTCAAGACTTTGCTGACGAATCACCGCCATCGCCGTCCCTCTCAACATTGCAGGGCTCGTTCGTCTTCCGTAAATTTCCTCTCCACTAATTCGTTATTTATAATGAATATGCACACTAACCGTAGTTAGCCGATTAAATATTTTAATTAGTCTTTTAAAATGATCGGCCCATCCAAAGACATCTCCCAAAGGAATGCTTCTTGTGAGACCCGATCTTACATTATCACGTAATATAGGAATAACATCCCTACCACTACGAACCATCGCTGAATTACCCTGGACGGCCACATGGCCAAGCCTCTTACGGTCAGACAACGTCGCTGCGTGGTATCATGTAATACTTTTTAGGCATAGCCTTGCTCACGACATCTTCGTCGGAATCCTTGTCCACATAAGGCGCAAGAAACAAAAGTAACAGTATAAGTCTGTTGATTTGGGCACCAGACTCAATCCTCTGAGCCACTATATTTCCCAAGTGTAAATACACTTCACACCCAAGCTAGGGCTATTTCCTAAGCAATAAATTAATATGAAACAATCACAACTTATGTTTGTCTTTCGCCCAAGCGAGAGACTGACGCTCAAGCGACCAATTCATCAAAACAAACTCAATTTCCTACTTCTCGCTCGAGCGAGGGGACTGTCGCTCAAGCTAAAAATCCATCAAAACCTGGCCAAAATACATGTCTGGTCTTTGCCTGGGCGAGATATGGTTGCTCGGGCGCCAAAAACGGGCTCTCTGGCCCTCGCCTAGGCGAGAAACGCTCGCCTGAGCAAGGGGTTGCTCGCCCAAGCACTATTTAGGACCATTCTTTTCTATTTCTCCATCGCGTAGGTGAGGTTGGCTCGCCCGGGCGAGAAGGTCCAATTACCAGGACCATTTTCCTCGCCCTTTTGGGCTACCAGATCGAAACTCTCCGCTGTTTTCGATCCCAATGCATTTTAGTTTCTCGAGTGGTGTTCCTTTACGAATAACAACCACAAGACTTGATATTTTATACTATCTTAGGGGCATTCAGCCTAAAGAAACATCATACCTAATCCAGACACGAAATCATTTGGTTAAGTACGAATTTCTAACAAAACAGAAATAACTCCCAACTTTTGAGATGGTTGGGAGATTCGGGTGTCATATTCGGACACCACTATGTCATGATGTATTCTCTCTCACCTTGGGTTATAGTGTGGTTGATTCCCTTCCCGTGAATGGATCGGTTGTCCGACTTCGAACGCCTCGAAACTAACACAACACAAATCAATGATTCGCGAGTTAAATCGCTTTCCTACTAACTCTAAGATAAAAACATCATTTTAATCCATTCTAAGACATTCAAGACTTTCATCCATCCAGTCCAAGATTCATAATCCCGAACCATCCTTTATCTTCGAAAGTCTCGTTCCTGATCCCTACCGTGTTCGTGATTATTTCAACACCTTTTCACAAGGATTGATCTCATGATCAAAACGACATTTCAATTTAAAATATTTCTTTGATTTCAAAATCCTCATCTTTCATCAACAGAAATAACATGCAGATATTCAAAACACTAAAACATCCCCATGAACAACAAGATTTCATGGTTTCCAAAACAACAATTTCTAGATTCACGAAAACTCATGTTCCGCGTTCTTGCGTATAACAAGAGATAGGAAGGTTTTTTAGAAAATTTTGACGGTTAAAAATGTTCATAACACACACATAAACATCATACTCGAATATCACAAATAATGAACGACTAGATTTCTAAGAGATTAGGAACAAAGAACTAAGAACTTACCTTGGAGTTCTAGAGAAAAATTTGAATGAAGAAGAATGTAGAGCCAAGGGTTTCTCTACCTTGAATGAGCTCTTTAAGTAGAGTAATTTGGATTAGGGGGTGCAAGCCAAGGGCTTCAAGGGATTTTATGGCTCTTTTAAGGGTTTAAATCAGATTTAACCCGACTTGAATTTGATCTACGGAGGCAAACCAAGGGTTTCCAAGATTAATGGTGCATTGGGTAAGTGAAGGGTTTACAAAATTTAGTGTAAAGATGAGTAGTTTCGCTTGCTTGCCACGCAAGTTTCACTCGAGAAAATGGGGTGACTTTTTCGGCGAATCATTCGTGATGAGACCATGCCCAAATATTGTCGTCTAATACTTGGTTGGATATTAAAATCTTCCGATTACGGTCAGAATTTTGAAATGCCAAATTCGGAGTGGAAAAATATTTAGAAATGCGTTTTGGATAAACTTGATGTCTATCCTGACTCGAAATAATATTTCGAAGCCAAAGGCTCAATCGGAAATCGATTCTGAGCTATAGAACTCAAAACACGTGTTTGGGCCGAATTCGGGCGAATTTGGGCCTCACAGCAGTCCAAAAACTTTTCGTCACATAAAGTTACGAAAATTTATCACAAGATAGGAATTCACAAAAAAAGACTAACACTCAACTGCGGTTTAGCCTAATTCATTACCGATTAATTTCTAAAATTAATTTTTGTTAAAAATAAATAATTAATAAAATATAGGAAATTTTCACGGTGTTACAGTTAATAACAGTACAAGTTGCTTATCTGATCATTCTATTTCTGGTGTGATTTAATCGATTAAGCCCATTGGTTAATCGATTAATTGAGCATTTTTTCCAAAAGTGTTTAAAAACCAGAAAAGTGGAACTTTAGCTCCACCACTCCTATTCAACTCCCCTTCTAGGTGTATTCTGCCACTGATACCTAACAAGTGGTATCAGATCTTAGTACGTCATGCTAGCTCAACCGCATCCGCGTGATCCTAAGGGAATTTAAATGGGTTCCACCAACCCCTTTGGCGGTGATGGTGCATCCATTAACCGCCCTCCCGTATTCAGTGGTGAAGGTGGCCTATTGGAAGGTTCACAAGAGAATTTATATCGAGGCAATAGACACAAACATTTGGGATTCTATTGTCAATGGTCCATACATTCCACTTCATATGGTGGATGGCGAGTCTAAAGAAAGGCCTAAAGGCTTATGGACAAATATTGAGAAAAGAAAGGTCCAACATGACCTTAAGGCCAAGAACATTATTACTTCGACCTTATTTTATGACGAATTCTTTAGAATCTCGCAGTGCCTTAATGCAAAAGAAATATGGGATACTTTGCAAGTTACCTACGAAGGCACGAGTGAAGTTAAGCGTGTTAGATTAAATGCGCTTACACATGAGTATGAGTTATTTCGCATGCTTCCTAATGAATCTATATGTAATATGCAAAAACGTTTTACTCATGTTGTAAATCATTTGGTCGCCCTTGATAAAACTTTTACTAATGCTGATTTGTCTAACAAAGTTTTGCGTTGTCTTGATAGGAAATGACAACCAAAGGTAACTGCGATAATGGAGTCAAAGAACTTAGACAATATGTCATTAGCTACTCTGTTTGGGAAACTCCAAGAACATGAAATGGAGTTAGGGCGCTTGACATTGAATAAAGAGTCAGACAAGAATGGAATCGCTCTCAAGACTGCAAGATTTCAAGAAGATCAAGAAAGTGAGGATTCTAATTCAGATTCAGATTCGATGAAGACTTGACTCTCCTATTTGAAAAATTCAAGAAGTATCTCAAGAAAGGAGGGATCAAGAATCTAAGGAAAGAAGCCAATAGAAGGCTTCACTTGCTATAAGTGTGGAAAATTGGGCCACATGAAGCATCAGTACCCGATCCACCTCAAGAAAGTCGATAACAAGAAGAGCAACTCTCGAATGTCCAAGTCAAAAGGATCATACATTGTGTAGGACGATTCCGAGCAAGATTCGACTTCAAGCTCATCCGATGAGGAGAAAAATTCAAAGGTATGCCTTATGGCACAAGTGCATGAGAAGTGCACATCTAGTGATGTAGATGATTCTACTGAGGTACATTCCTATACTTCATCATGCTCTAATGACTCTCCTTCATACGATGAATTATATGCAGCTTATGTAGAATGCATGAGGAATTGAAGAAAATTGTTAAAACAAATATTAAAATAAATATAGATAGGAAAAAGGTTATTTCCTTGCATGAAAAGAAAATAATTGAAATGCAAAAGGAATTAGATGAGCTTAAACTTGAAAATGAAACTCTTGATCTTATCTATGCATGTGCCTCATGTGATTGCTCTACTTCTAAATTATGTCAACCCACTTTATGTGATACTTGTGAGAGTTTCAATGCTAAAAATTCTATTTTGAAACAAAAACTCTCAAAGCTGACATATAGTCAAGTAAACCTTAACACATTCCTTGCTAATACAAGAAACGTTGGGAATCGATTTGGAATTGGATATAAACCTGAACTTAGTGTAGTGTTGAATTCATTATTTAAGCCTTTTAAAAAACATATTACATACTCATTTTTGAAAGTGCGCATGTCAAGAGGAGCACTTTGGAAAGCTCTCTCATTATATGTCATGGTTTTGATGAGGACAACTTGTGCTAATAAGAGCTTGAAGATCATCAACAAATCAACATGCTTAAGTCTTTTGATTGGTACTAGACTTAGACTAGAGACTAGTTTAGGTTGAGTCTAAGGCTTAGATCACCTTAACACATGTCTCATATGCATAAAACTTTTAAATCATTTCATCTTTGAGATATGTCATTTATAATATGTTCATGCATCACATAAATACATGTATATGTGCATTATAGGCATAAACTTAGTGTTAAACATGTATGAATAGAGTGCATAACATATTTGAGTTTTTGTAATTGAAAATACATATGAAAATATGTTGTTAATCGATTAAGGCATACGTTAATCGATTAACCTAACTTTTTGAAAAGTTGTTGAAACTGAAAAACTTGGAAAACAGAATCAGTTACGTTTTTAAACAACGTTAATCGATTAACCAAAGCTTTAATCGATTAATTGGGCTGCAAAACTGATTCTTTATAAACTGCGTTTTCAGACTGATGTCATAACTTGCATGTTGCATTTCTTAGA
>NW_017715993.1:0-275 GCF_001865875.1 Lupinus angustifolius
ATTTCTCATCATTTCATCTCACATATTCATGCATTTTATTGATGCTTTTGTGAAGTTTTTGCATTATGTGAATTCTATTTTTCAAACTAATACGTTGTCATATTGCATGAGATTGTGTTAGGTGTTTAGAGTAAAGTCTTATTTGTTAAATATGAGCTTTGTAATTGCTTAAATTTACTCTATAGTTTTGTTGTGAAAAATCGTTGTAACATTGGGAATGTCGAGGTGTCGTACCACCTAAGAGATTGAGTTGTATCTTCATATTGCTTAGAGTT
>NW_017715994.1:0-580 GCF_001865875.1 Lupinus angustifolius
AAGAGGATGAGGATGAGGACAGGATGAGGACGATAATAAGGATGAGGATGAGGAGGAGGATAGAATGAGGATGAGGATGAGGATGAGGATGAGGATAGGATGAGGACGATAATGAGGATAACGCTAGGATGAGGATAGAATTAGGACGATAATGAGGATGAGGATAGAATGAGCAGTATAATGAGGATGAGGACGAGGATCGGATGAGGACGAGGATGAGGATAGGATGAGGACGAGGATGAGGATGAGGATAGGATGAGGACGAGGATGAGGATGAGGATAGGATGAGGACGAGGATGAGGATGAGGATAGGATGAGGACGAGGATGAGGATGAGGATAGGATGAGGACGAGGATGAGGATGAGGATAGGATGAGGACGAGGATGAGGATGAGGATAGGATGAGGA
The DNA here is from genome assembly GCF_001865875.1 of Lupinus angustifolius. Taxonomy (NCBI): domain Eukaryota; kingdom Viridiplantae; phylum Streptophyta; class Magnoliopsida; order Fabales; family Fabaceae; genus Lupinus; species Lupinus angustifolius. Next base: position 408 of record NW_017715994.1, read on the forward strand.
CGAGGATGAGGATGAGGATAGGATGAGGACGAGGATGAGGATGAGGATAGGATTAGGACGATAATGAGGATGAGGATAGAATGAGCAGTATAATGAGGATGAGGACGAGGATCGGATGAGGACGAGGATGAGGATAGGATGAGGACGAGAATGAGGATGAGGATAGGATGAGG
>NW_017715995.1:0-296 GCF_001865875.1 Lupinus angustifolius
TATAAACTTAAAAAGGCACTCTATGGTCTCAAGCAAGCTCCTAGAGCTTGGTATTATAGACTAAGTATCTTTCTTTTGGAAAAATGGGTTTGAGAGAGGCTTGGTTGACACAACGCTTTTAATTCGTAAATCAGAAAATCATGTATTACTTGTACAAATCTATGTGGATGACATAATATTTGGATCTACTAATGATACTCTATGTAAAGATTTTCCTGAGATGATGCAGGGAGAGTTCGAAATGTCTATGATGGGAGAACTCACATTCTTTCTAGGACTTCAAATAAAGCAGCTAG
>NW_017715996.1:0-389 GCF_001865875.1 Lupinus angustifolius
ATCCTCATTCCACTACATTCCCAATTTTCCACCAAATTAAGCCCTAGGTTAGGTTTGCCTAATCCTTCTCGGCTCATTCAACATCAATTCGGGTTCTACAAATACAATGGAGCAAGGTCGCACAAAAAGGGTCAAAACTACAGCCAACCGTGTACGAAGAATGGAAGTCGGCTCATCATCCACTCGAGACCGCGGTGACCCATATTACTGACTTATCTTGCAAGAAACCCGTTTCGCAAAATTCCAAGGTCGCAAACCCACGTACGTAAGGTATGTCGATTTAACCTGGTTGGCGGAACAAAACTTTAGTTTCCCGCATGATATGGAGGCTCAGGGAGCCGTTCAATTTCTGGAATTAAAGGGACAAGTTTACCCTGCTCTAGTTAGGG
>NW_017715997.1:0-461 GCF_001865875.1 Lupinus angustifolius
CCTACAGTATTTTCATTTCACGCATTGTGGATTATTTGCATATTGATGTTTCTGACACCATCATTGTTGAGTATACTGATAAGGATCATCTGGTTGGTGAAAGCCTCATTCATAAAATGGGTATATACAAGTATGGTACTACTTGGCAATACCAGGAGGACTACACTACTTTTGATCTAGGTTTGTCCGATGATGATAATCAGGGTGGCATGGGTGATCATAATGCTACAAATCAGGGAGAGCCTTCTAGGACAGCACCACATGACTTTGCTTTCGGTTTGGCTCAGATGGAAGCTATGGAGCAACAGCTCAACAACCGTATGGATCTTCACTTTCAAGGGTTGAAAGACTCATACTTTGCAGGAATGGAACAGTATGAAGAGCGTCAAACTGCCTATTCAGACAACCAATTTCAGGTGATGAGGAATATGATTCAATCTACTGCTGAAGCTCAGAATGCT
>NW_017715998.1:0-1531 GCF_001865875.1 Lupinus angustifolius
CTAGGACATCTTACCCTTAGGTTTATTTCTTCTTTATGGCACTTTATGGACTCAGTTGTTGTTTCTGTTTTCAGGACTTATTCGTGTCTCTTTATCTGTCTTTGCTTGACATATTATGGTTTGTAATAGTTGCTGACTACTTTAACTCTTTATGCTATGCCATTACTTTCGTGTTTTAATTATGTCGAATAGCTTATTTGGTTATGTGAATGGGTCTTGATCATAAGAGATTTTATTGCACTACATTGCTTTCTATGCTAATTGATTTGATTAAATCCTGTATGCCGTTCTCTTTACCTATTGGCTATTTCATTGTCTAAGCAAGCACATTTTTTCAAGACACCCAAAAATAAAACAGATTAATAGTTAAATCCCAAATTAATTCATTAACTTCGTTTTATGCTTAACTCATATCTCTGCCTCATTTTTGACCTGGGTTATCTTTTTGATAATGTCAAAAGGGGGAGAAAGGTTGTTTTGTTGTTTTGATTGTGCAGGTTGATCATAATAACTAGCTTCCGAAATATACACGCATCATATCTTCATCAAGAATTTCAAGTTCTTTTCTCAGAACAAAGAATGTATCATTTGGAAGGGACTTGATGAAAATATCTGCTAGTTGTTGAAAGTGTGCATGTCAAGAAGAACACTTTGGAAAGCTCTCTTTATATGTCATGGTTTTGATGAGGACAACTTGTGCTAATAAGAGCTTGAAGATCATCAACAAATCAACATGCTTAAGTCTTTTGATTGGTACTAGGCTTAGACTAGAAACTAGTTTAAGTTGAGTCTAAGGCTTAGGTCACCTAATACATGTCTCATATGCATAAATCTTTTAAATCATTTCATCTTTGAGATATGTCATTCATAATATGTTCATGCATCACATAAATACATGTATATGTGCATTCTAGGCATAAACTAAGTGTTAAACATGTATGAATTAAGTGCATAACGTATTTGAGTTTTTGTATTTAAAAATACATATGAAAATATGCTGTTAATCGATTAAGGCATACGTTAATCGATTAACCTAACTTTTTGAAAAGCTGTTGAAACTGAAAAACTTGGAAAACAGAATCAGTTACGTTTTTAAACAATGTTAATCGATTAATCAAGGTCTTAATCGATTAACTGGGCTGTAGAACTGATTCTTTATAAACTGTGTTTTAAGAACTGATGTCATAACTTGCATGTTGCCTTATCTTAGAGAGTTAGAGCATATTTCGTGATATTTGTTGCATCTATTTGATATTTCATTTGTGAGTTTAGAAAGGAGAGAATTCTATGCTTTAGGATTGAGTGGCATTTCATGATATATTTCTCATCATTTCATCTCACATGTTCATGCATTTTATTGATGCTTTTGTGAAGTTTTTACATTCTGTGAATTCTGTTTTTCAAACTAATACATTGTCATATTGATTCAATTATAGTGAAGAAAATAGAGTAAAGTCTTGTTTGTTAAATATGAGCTTTGTAATTGCTTAAGTTTACTCTAGAATTTTGTTGTAAAAAATTGTTGTAACAT
>NW_017715999.1:0-15315 GCF_001865875.1 Lupinus angustifolius
TTAACTTGTATAGTAGATTTAATTGCTATATTCTGTTTCTGTGCTATACTGTTAATACTCTGATAAAATTGTAAGCTCTGTGTATTCATTTCATTATCGGTTAATTGTCGTGCAAGAAACCGAATCTGTTTGAGCTTGCTGTTCTGTTTTAATCGATTAAGTCAATTGCGTTAATCGATTATCTTCATTCCTTTAATCGATTAATTTGGGGTAATTCAGCATTAAGTGTTGATTTTCGAAAAGCGGATATTCTAACCGCTACACTTATTCAACCCCCCTCCCTCTTCTACGTGTATTTTAACCACTAATACCTAACAATAGTAACATGCCTACTTGTTTCTATTGTGGTACACATGGTCACACATGCACTACATGCTTTATAAGAAAATTTGGTGTGCCAAGTGGCAAATATGTTTGGGTAAAGAAGGGGCAAGATTCCTTAGTTACTAACAAGAAGGGACCCAAAATTACTTTGGTACCCGAAAGAAACAAGTAAATTGTGTTTGCAGGTGTGCCAAAGGACATTTGAGCATCAAGGGATAAATCAACAAAATATTTTCTAGGCATAAGGTTGGTGAGTAGATCAAGGCTATTAAGAAGAAACGTTATTGAGAAAGGTTATTAAATGAGCTTCCATATTATGCTACCTACCAAGAGTACTTCTCTAAGTAATAAAGGGAGAGACGATAAATGGAAGAACTATGAAAGGGGGAGCATCGCACTTTGAATGTCAAATACACTATTCAAACATCATATCATCCAACTTTTCATCAAACAAGTGGTAATCTTGACCTATCACCAAAGGGTAAGTAAGGTAAGTCTATTAACAAGGTGACAAAATTATTTCTTAGTAAGCTCAAAATTGTGCTTAAAATTGTCAACTTTCTGTCATTAATCGATTAATCCTTAGTATAATCGATTAAATGAGTTCCAGTAGCTAAAGCTTTCTGAAAAAAAATCATCTTAATCGATTAAATTTTGTGATAATCGATTACCTGGGCTCAAATTGTTTTGAAATTTAATTCGTGTTGTTTTGTGGCTTACGTCTATATTTTTGAGTCCAGTACATCTCATGGTTATGGTTGTACCATCTTTTAGTATTTTGTTACTATGTTGAACCTTGCTAATTATGTTAAATATAATTTGTTTTTGTGTGAATCTTGAACATGTCTTAATTGTGTATTATCATTGAATGATTGAAATATGCTTTAAAATGAAAATAACCTAACAAGTGCTAACAAGTGGCATACATATATGTTTAATCATTTCATGTCTAAACTATTTACATAATGGATATGTCATGCAAAATCTGTTTATATTCAGTTTTATTTCATTTCATGCTTCTTATTTCATGTACAACATTTTTAAAAAGAAATATTAAACCAATGATCATGTAAACTTGTGATATGTTTAAGCTATTAGTTGTTATGGTGGTGATGAATTTAATTTGAGTTTGGGCTTAGGTAAATGTAGTGGTGGTGATGGTAGAATATTATTTGTGGTTAGGATGTAGTGGTGATGAAGTGATGGTAATAGTGAGAAAATGAATTGTAACTTATGCATTAAATATGAGATGGTTTCATCAAAATTTTATAAGTTTAGTGGAATCAACTTTTTTATGCCATGATGCACATCTTAGGCGAATAAGCTCTTGGAAAAGTAGTTTTAGGCTTGTATCGTGGCTTGACTAATGGTTTTCAAGAAAAGTATATAAGGCTCAAAACATATTTTTCCCATACTCACCTTTCACATTTCTTCTTTATCCTATTTTCAACAACTTTTTAACATGACATATAACAATTAAGAGAATTTTCCAGGTTGTGATTACGAGGGCCTGCGATTCAGGCGAATATATTTCCATTAAGGTTTCCATTTGTGCTAATTGATATTTCACTTTTCTTTGCCGTAACGTTTTCCTGAGATATTTATTTAGCATTTTCAGCGGGTTTTTTGTATAATTTTTGTTTATTTTTTTGAGCTAGGAATGCTCTTTGTAATCTCTTATCTTTTGGTCACAAGAAGACTATGAAAGATTGTATTTTTTCTTTAATTATTGGATGTAAATGAAAACTGTTAAAAAATTACACTCCCCGGGTTGTTGACATATTGAGGGTTATCCGAAAAATCTTCTTTAATAATGTCTAGGTTCAAATGGGATGACTAGAGATATATTTTTAGTATTTTGGAATTACAAAGAAACATTGTGTCATCAGAAAAAATTGTCTGAAAATGTACATTATTTTGGGTTTTATAATTGCATCTTCCTCCATTTTATTTATTTTAGAATCAAATATATCATATTAATGCATAGATTAATTTTATTTGGGTTTATTTTTTTATGTATTTCTTTTGGGATGAATATAGTGAGTGGGGTTAATACGGTTGGTAGGGTGAGGTATGAGATGGTGAAGTTTGCATGATCAGTGCATTAATAGATACTCATTAAAAAGATATGCATTTGAAAGTAAACCTTTACTTATGAAACATTATTGAGTTAGAATTGTTTGACCTTGTCTGGGATCCTCAAGTGATTTTTTTTTTTCAAAGTTGTCCATAATGTAGCTAGGGTAGAAGATACTACATCATCTCTCTATCTCCTTGAATTTCTCCATGTTCAACCCTGATTGCTTTCAATCGAGTCCAACAATAGTGTTCTTAAAATGAATCTTCAAATGATGAGTGCCCATAGCAACAAGATTATGAAATGCATGTAAGAACAAAAATGATTTTTATTGATAGATGACGTGCCTGCAGTGAACACTTTTTGAATCTATGTTTCATGTATTGAAATGCAACATATAACTAAAAAATAATGCATGTAATGCAAATATGCTAACTTTGAGTGCATATTATGCATATGAATTTGATTTATTTTGGGATGTATGAATGATAACATAATGCAATTTTTTTATTTTTGTATGATGCATGGGATGCAACTAATGAATGTATGCAATTTTCTCTCTTTATTAGTACATGTTGGAACTTGGTTTGTTGAAAGACATTAGTGAGAACTTTTGGGTGTGAAATCTAAAAAACTCTCAAGTCTCACATAGAAGAGTTTTGAAAAAAAAAAATAACTCTCAAATCCCATATTGAAGAGATGAGGAACTTGGAAAAAATTACATGTTATAAATAGAGGACTTCTTCCCTCAATATAAATTGCCCCTAGTTGAATGCGCTTTCGTTCAACCTTTTATTTGTCCCTCATATTTTCTGCCGACGCATTTCTGGCAAACTTCTCCCCCTTTCTTTCCATGATACTAAGAATTGGAACAGACAATCAAATTGTAGGAAGTTCAAGAACTGACACTAGTAGTCAGTATTATGGGAAAGAATTGGCACAAGTAGCCATATTGGGGAAACTTCGAGAGTTGGCACTAGTAGCCATATTTCGTGTCATTTATAATTGTTGCAAGCTATGGTAACAACAGTACATGAGACTCTTAGAAAATGCAAGTTATCATGTATATGACTTTGAACTCATGAAGACTATGATATATGAGAAAATGCATGAATTCGTTTGCTTTTTATGATAATGAATGAGGATATTAACAACAGATAATGAAATGATATTATGGATTAGAATGCATGATATAGTAATGCATGAAATAAATGTTTAAATGACATATTTTTATTTTTGATGAATCCATGAATATGCGGTGCGTGTATGAATAATGTGTTTATTTTTAAGGTGCATGTATACATTAGTGCATAATAAATTTTAATGCATGAATAAACGCATAAGTCAATGAATAATTATTTTTCTTTTTGAATGCATGATTTTTTGTATGAATAAATGAGTGAATGAATGTTTAATATGTATTTTAAGTTAAGGTATGCATGGATTTAATGTGTGGTAATTCAAAATGTATGTCCTTAAGGTAATGGACTATGTGTTATGGTGGTTTAGTTATCACTATAACATATGAAGTGTCAATATGTGTTGACATATGTCATATAGTTCAGGCTAACTTAGGGTGCATATGGATTATCCCAATTTTTTTTAAGTTACCCATAGGATGATGGATCTTATTAAGGATACTTTATTTTGGATGTAGGTGGGATGTGCCTAGAGTGTAAGAATACATATGTGCAAATATATATCATACCATTTGGGCTTAACGTGACACATGTGTCACTTTATTTTAGGGGACAAGAGTTCCAACTTATGCATGGTATGATATGATATACTACAATATGTTTCCTAAGGTTCATATAGGTACACCTATAAAAGTTTTTGGAACATTTAAGGAACAACATCTTAGGATAGAGTTTTAAGGTAAAGTGGATGCCTTAACAAGCTCTAGAATCCCTATAAGGTGTCCATATTGCAACTGTTCAAAGAAGATGAACCAAAATATTATGGAGTTATAGACAAGAGCCATACTCGAACCTCTAACTCATAATAATGACTAAGGCCATGACCGACAAGGCTAGTGTCCATGCTAAAAACTTATGTACTATATTTTATTGGGAAACATATAACCTCGAACAAAATGCCATATCACAAGTTATAAAAATAAATAAATAATTATTTAATCGTAATAATAAAAACTACTATTTGTGTTTTGCTTTTTTTTGTTAGAAAAATAAAATTAAGTAATCAAATCATTAAAAAGTATAGTTATTTATTAAATGAGTGATTATGGTCCTGACCGTCTTAAAAAAAGTTTTCAATGGAGCTGTTAGCTGTAGAAAAATCTTTTAGCCAATTATATTGGACTTTCGATTTTTGATATACACGTTTAGGAGTCGGTTACGGAGTATGAGAGGTATTAGCATCCTAGCTCGTTCTAAACAGTACCTCTCGCTAAATTATATGGCTTATTTTATACTTTAAAATTATTTGGTTTTTTAATCAATTGTTAAAAAGGACAAAAAAATTAATTTTTTGTTGGGTCTGACAATGTGAAACTTTGCTCCTACCTATCTCTATGGTCAATATGGAATCAAGGCTATGTAGATCTTAAACAATTGTTTGTGGTTTAAGTATTTTAATTAGGAGCAGAAACGACGTAGCGCGACCGTTCAAAGGATGAGTTGGGGAAAAGAAACTCTCAAGGACAATCCTTCTTCCATCCTTGATGTGATTATCCATTTTTATTTATTGTGTAAAATATTAATTAGAATATTTATTTATTAGTGAAAATGATTTTAATATTATTAATTACTAATTTGACTAAAAAGTGTATTTTTTGGTTGATTTTATGAATTAATCGAATGAATAGAAGCGTCTTAACACAACCATTCGAAGATGATTTGAGGATGAGAAGTGTTTTCACGATCGTTCTCAATCTTTGATTAATCTCAAAAAATATAAATTTTATTTAGCAAATATTATTATTAATTGTCATTTTGATTATAGTGAGATTTTGATTATATTTTTTTATTACTGCTTATATAAGAGTTGTTGGCAACAAACCAAAACTAAAAAAGAACACCAATAAGAGAATCTAACTAGATTTAATGCAGATGTATAGACTATGGAATATGGTTTTCTCGGACTAGAAATAGCCTATCAGAATGCAAATAGTCGCTGACCAAAAAGTGAACTAGGTACTGTTGACTAAGTAACGGACATATCGATAAAAGAAGATTGTTAAACCCAACATATGAAAAAGAGGATGTTGCAAGTTATTTTGCTATTTTTTGGGGTTAAGTTTTGGGTTATTTATGGAGATAATTTCAAGGTGTTGGTGACTATTGTGTATTTTTTTGCTATTGTTAGAGAGTTTTCTCAATGAGTTTATACTACAATTTATAGTAGAGAATTAGACACATGCATTTTCTAAAAACAAATCTTTACCATTAAGAATTTGGAGAAGATTAAAAGGATATATTCCATCCCCTAATCAAATTCATATTTCTTTTTGTTTTCAACGGATAAATGTCATTTGCAATAAAAATTTGGAATTAATTATTTCATGTATTAATCAATTCGAAAGCTTTTTATATTCTAAAATCTAAATATAGTGCAATAATTTTTATCGAGTCAAAAAATTATTATGATACCCCTATGCGAGTAAAAAATAATTAATTAACCCAAAAATTTAAAATTTACCGAAATCTTTTATTTCAGCATAAAAATATTTGTTTTTCTAAAATTCGTAAAATTATTGTATCACATAAAAATAGGTAAAAACAATCATTTAAATCTTATATAACCGCAAAATGATATTATATGCTCAATTTTATTTTTAACTTTATTTGGAAAACGAAAATATGGTTATGTGATATTTTTAAAAATTGATTCATCCCCATATAAAGCCAATGATCTTGAAGTCACTAAAAATCCCTTTTTATTTTTATTTTTATGTAAAATAGAAAATGAAAATGGAGATGAAAAAGGGAAAAAATCATTTGTCATCCTCAATTTATTCCGATTGTAATTATTGTTATATTTATAAAAATACAACTTAATCAACTTGATATGAAAATTATTTGATTTGATCTAGTTTTAATATTTTCATATTGTCATCTTTAAATTATTTATTGATCAGGTTTTGATGAGATTCAAATTTTTTATCATAATATGAAATATAATCTTTCTGTCAAGAATAATGTTGAAGAAGTATCTCCGACCGAACAAAATTGGATGTTCATAATTACAACACTTCTTATTGGACTCTCGCTGAGCGAATCCCTTATTAGGGAGTGCAACTATCACTGAGCGAATCCTGAGTCACACTTGTGCTGCTGGCACAATTCTAGCGTATGCCATTGGCGTGACTCTAGTCAGTGTCTAATAGTCCTTAACATGTATTATATAAAAAGTTATGTACATTATCAATTTTATCTAACACTTCAAAATTATTGATTCATCACATGATTCATAAAATCCCCAATATATCTTCTCAACTTGCTATATATTCTATCCATTATCTCCATTTTGTTAGGAAAAAAATGTTACAAGTGTAACAACTCGATTTTAGGTTGAACACATGCAATGTGACTTAGGAAATAATAGAACTCAGTTTCACTTTCTCCCAAATAATTTGGAGTCGGTACTATGGTCATTGAAATTGACTTCTATGCTCGAGTGTTAATTAAGATCGTAATAGGTATTAGCATCCGTCTGCCTGTATTAAAACGATGCCCTCGCTAATTGTATGAACATTTTTCACCCTCAATTTATTTTATTGAAAAATTAATTATCTAGACAAAAAATATTTTTATTTTTGTGTCTGATAAGAGTTCATCCTGCTCCTATATATCTCTAGGTGCAATAAAGAAATAAAAAATATGTAATTATTTTTTTGAAATAGATTAATTTGATTTGTTTGAAAATGTAATTGCATAGTTTCTATATTTATCCATTTTAAGAGAGTGAAATAATATTAACTAATGTTACATTGTATCTCATCTTAAAGAGATATTTAAAAAATTAATTAAAACTTATCCACTTTAAGAAGGGTGAAGCAAAAAAAGCTATTGTTGACACCGCATTATTATAAAAGATAATAATGGGATAAATAATTACAATGTATTCAATTTAAGAAGGATGAAACAACAAAAACTAATATTCATACCACATTCAATCTCAAAGAGATATTTTAACATATTCAAATTTATCCACTTTAAAATGGGTGAAGTAGTATAAACTAATTTTGCATCGCATCCCATATCGAAGAGATATTTTAAGATAATTAAATATATACAATTTAAGAATGATTAGACACTAGAAAATAATGGCCGCACTAAATCTAATCTCAAATAGATATATTAAAATAATTAAATTTTTCCACTCCAAGAAGGGTGAAACATTATGATTAATGTTAGCACCACATCATATCTTAAATATATATTTTTAAAATAAATTAGTGCAATTTTATTTTATTTAGTTTGAATGGGACATATAATAAATAAAGATTTAGTTATAAAATGGTTTTTGGACATCTAATTTATTTTTCCACCATATAAATAACCTAATAATTTTATAAAGCCTGAAAATTGTTGTAATATCCATAAACAAATAAAAAACAAGTATCAGATTTTGTGAAAATTAAAAGTAGGTAGAAAAATTTATTTGGGCAAAAATTCCCTACCGATTCTATATAATTCGAATAATTATTATATCACCCACATATAGGTAAAAATAATTATTTGGCTTTCATAAAATGACAAAGAAATGATGTGTACATTTTTTTATTTAATTAAAAAAGAAAAATAAGTGGGAAATTAGAAATGTGATTTTTAAAATTGTATTTTTTCCATAATTATGCTAATAATTAACTATTAAGTCACTTTAAATCTTTTTTAATTTTATTTAAAAATAAAAAACAAAAATTGGATGATTTTTGGACATTATTTAATCAATAATTACTCATTAAACATTGTAACACCTTTTACTTTTATTTTTTTGGGGAAAACAAATATTTGTGGGAAAATTATTTGAATTTGAAATTTCACATTAATGAGCTAATTAAGGGTGTTTTTATGATTCTATTTTAAATAAAAAACGAAAAATGGAGGAAAAATTTGTGAAAATGGTATCTCATTATTAATGGTTCCATAAGTGTTGGTTTGGAAAGGTGTTTAGGTAAAATACAATCGAACCAAACAAAGTTGGTTGGACTGGTGATGGTTTCCTTGATGCGTATGATTGTTGTAGGACATTACAGGGAACAAGACACACACAATTGGAGTCTCTTGAGATGATCAACAAATAAAAATGGTGGCCGTTTGGCACTCTTTGATGCTTAGAAATGGAGTTGACAAGAGAGAATTCCTTTTTTATATTTGTTTCTTAATTGGTTGAGTTTAGAAGGAAACAATCCAAATGGTTATAAAAGGATCGATATAGAAGGCAATTTTTATGTGCTAATATTTATGTGCATAAAAGTTTGACCTTCAATTAACAAAATGAGTATAATGAAAATAGAATATGAAAAAGGGTGGAAAGGGTAATTACGATGTAACACCCACTTACTTGGAGTGTTATTAATATTGTACTAGTTATCGTACCGATTAATGTACTAATATAGTGGTATAGTGGTTCAACGAGTCGTTTAGTAATTAAACCACATTCCATTTAAGTATAATTATTTTAGTAAATATAATACATTTATGAATATGAATATTATCATTTTGAACATATAACTCAATTATGGTAATATTTCAAAGGCTAACTATGTTACAAACAACTATGAGTTCAAAGTTTGAATTCTTATTATGTCATTTTAAAAATATTAATTTTTTATTCACAAACTTGTTTTGACCATTATGATAAAGTTTGACTAGTTTTGTCTGCTATTGACCAATTTAATTATATATCAACTATTATTGTAATACTATACCGATATGAAAACCATTTTAATCGAAAACTAGTTGAATCAAACGGTACAATAGTATTTTAATAACCATGCTTACTCCCATAAAACAAAAATTACATATAAGAACATCGAAGACTCACAATTACGAATAATATGAAAATAGATTTTATCTTGAATACACATAATATTGTGTTGGAAAGTGTTCAAAAACGCTTATAATTTAGCATGCCTGACTTCACTAGTGCCCACATGAGTCACTTGTACAGTGTCCCACATTTCCTTAGCACTACTGCATTGAGAAATCCGAAAGAACTCATCCTATGATAATGCGGTTTCTCTTTGATTTCACCTTCCACTAGGTGTAGTGGAGTATAAGGGCCATTTTGTGCAGAATCTCAAATATTTGTATCGATAGCCTCAATGATTATTCTCATTCTGACTTTCCGGTAAGCGTACCCCTGACCACTGAAAACTGGAGTGCGGTTGATGGATGAGTCATCGTCGCCGAAAGGGTAAGTAGAGCCCATGGTAAAAGTGCCTAGGAATGATCTAAGCGGTCAAGCTATTGAAAATTCAAATAAATTTCTATTCAAGAATTCCTATTTTCAAGAATGAAAATAACGTAGTTAAGCGATTAACACTGCATATAATCGATTAACCATTTTTGTCTTTACAACATACTAGCTCTGATACCACTTGCTAGATAACAAGGACTTTCAGTTACCTAGAGGGGGTGAATAGGTATAGCAGTATACTATAGTCGCTCTTCGATTCAATGGATATTTAGAAAACTACCAATTTAATCGATTATTCAGACCCTTAATCGATTAAATACAAAACTAGTTAATCAATTATATGCAGTGTTAATCACTTAACTGTGTTATTTTCTTTCTTGAAAATAGTAATTCTTGAATAGAAAGTTATTCGAATATTCAGTCAATGACATGCAAAACTTTACGAATTTACGACTAATTAATTTCACAAAATCACAGCAAGTAGTAAACTCAATAAGTAAACTAGTTCTAGCTAAACAAATCTTAAATTGACAAAATTAAAAGATAAGGGAAAGAAAACACGAGAGCTGATTTTATCCTTGTTCTTTTGTGGGTCCAGTTGTAAACTATATTCAGGCCTCCTCTTCTGATCTTTAGAGATTTTCTTCACTAATGAAAGTAAAATATTTTACAAAACACACTTCCAATCAATATAAGACTTCCTTCTCGGACTATGGAGATCCCCCATTGTTTGACCCTCAATTCTCTATGGATAATCCTCACTACCTATGGCTCTGCCCCCAGCCAATTCTAACTTACTTCCAAGAACCTTGTATCAGTGAATTCTCAACCTAACCTTAACTAGGATTTAAAAATCAATTCTTTATTTAATGGTAATACTAATGCACCAAGGGAACTCAAGGAAACGTCACAAGTTTACAAGTTGTTATTGCACCTTAATTGTACTAGTCTAACAATCTATAAACAACACTAAAACTTGAGTGGAAATCTCATACAAGACTGAATAGAAAATTGTGTGATTTATCTAGGTTTTTGAAAATTGATTTTGACAATCAACACACAAAATGATAATTCCCAATTGAAACTACCCTATGTTTCTTCATGTATCAAGAAAGCTAAAAGACTTTTATCACAACACTAATTTCACTCAAAATGTATTTGAAAATTAATCTCTGAAATTTTTCTAGCCCTTGATTGTTTATTAGCAAATGAGGAAAATTTAGTTTTATGTGAAACTGATTTCTGCACAGTTTAATCGAATAAACATCTGTTAATCGATTAACAATGCCCAAAAATTGATAGCTTTAGCTATTGTAACTTTGTTAACTGATTAAACCGATACTTAATCGATTAACGAGTTCTCATTAGCTTTTAATCGATTAATACATGATGTAATCAATTAACTATGTCGAAAAGTAGTTTCTTTAATGTATGATGAATCTTCTACATGATATATGAATGCGCGATATATGATTTTCAAAAGATATAAGATTTTGATGCAATAAAATCAATATGAGGATGCATGATCATGTTTGGATGAATGCAAGTCTCTTATTTTAAGTTGTTCAATTTTACTTTTGTGAGACTCCCATTCTGGTTCACCTAGCCCAGACCCCTTCTAAGAAAACATCTCAAGACTCTAAAGAAATCAAACAATTTACCTTAGTCTCTCTTCATGTTGACGCTTTGAATCTTAGCTTTGTTATTTTGTTAAGTTGTCTTTGTCTTCAAGCTAGCATTTGTATCCTTGTCTTCATCAAAGCAATATCATGTTGCACACATGCAATCTCAATTTATGATTATACATATTTGCTCTCTTATCATATTGGGACTAAAGAATGTTATTTTCAATCTAGAAAGAGGTTACAATAAAAACAATTTAGGCTCAAATGAGCTAAAAAGAGATGATGTTATTAGGACGTGTTTGGCCAATTAGTTCATTCAAAGAATTTCCTTGATCATTTTCAAATTCCAATCATCTTATTCCATGTTTTTAGAGATTCAAATAAAACAAATAGTGCAAATTGTCACAACATTTTTTAGAATAACATGTCACCTTCAATACATACATTTCATTTTCTCTCAACTTCGTGATACACTTCCTCACTTAAAGCAACTTCATGTTATCATTTACACGTTCCTAAAAGTTGTAGTCTAGCATTGTCTTGTAAATTTAGACAGTATACAAATCGTAAGCATTTATTCTTGGATACTTAACTTATCATGTAAGAAAACAATTATTCATGCATTTCAATCATTCAGAGTCAAAAACATTTTATACCCAACTAAGCATGCTAATAAAAAATATAAAAAAAAAATACTATACAGATCACATTGCTCTCCCTAACTTAGGCTAAGTCCACCCCCTTCGCGGAATTTGGGCTGTCCTCAGTCCAACAATATAATACTAGACCTATACACTAACAAAAATATTAAAAGGTTCACAAATTCAAAAACAAGGGCAAATACAATGAATAAATTAAAATCATTGGGTAGCCTCCCAAGAAGCGCTCATTTAACATCAATAGCTTAATGAGTTCCAAGTATTGGCTTGATGAAATGAGCAATAGTGGCGAGTTGGTGGGTCTCATTATCCAAATAAGCCTTAATTCTTTGCCCATTCACTACCCATGTTTTCTGAGTGGTCAGGTCCAATAACTCAAAATCCCCACGGGATATACCTCTTTAATCACAAAGGGTTTCGACCACTTAGACTTCAACTTTCCAGGGAAAAGTCTCAGTCTAGAGTGGAAGAGTATCACTTATTGGCCTATTCGAAACTCCCATTTGTCAAGCTTACTGTCATGATAATTCTAAATTCACTTTTTGTATAACTCAAATGAATTATATGCCTGAAGCCTGAATTCATCTAATTGGTGCATCTAAGTAATACGCTTGTCACTAGCCAAGTTCTTATCAAATTTTAAGAACTTGATTGCCCAATAAGAATTATGGGATAACTCTCCCAGTAAATGGCAAGATTTGACAGAAATGACCTAAAACGGGCTACACCCCATAGGTGTTTTAAAAGTTGTGAGATATGCCCAAAGGGAATCGTCCAGCTTATAGGACCAATTCTTTCGAGATGATGAAATGATTTTTTCAAGTATATGTTTCACATCTCGGTTGGATACCTCAACTTTCCCATTAGTTTGAGGGTGATAAGGTAAAGCAACCTTATGATTCACCTCATAATGTTTCAGGACCTTGGCAAGCTGAGCATTGCAAAAGTGTGAACCTCTACCACTGATGATGACTAGAAGTGTACCAAATCGGTTAAAAATATTTTTCGTTAACAACTTTATCAATGTTTTTCCATCAGCACTGGGGGAGGCTTTTGCTTCTATACACTTTGATACATAATCAACCCCCGCGACGATGTACAAATTCGAGTTGAAGGATGGAAAAGAGCCCATAAAATCAATACCCTAATTGTCGAAGACTTCGACTTCTAGGATATTTTGGAGCGGCATTTCATTGTGCCTCCCAATGCCACCCATACGTTGGCAAGCATCATAACTCTGCACATATGAATGTGCATCTTTGAACAGAGTTAGCCAATAGAAGCCAGATTAGAGGACCTTAGCAGCGGTCCTCTCTCCATTATAATGCCCCCCGTATGGTGAGTTGTGGCAATGCCAAAGGGTGCTTTTGGATTCATCTGAGCCTATGCACCTGCACAATAGCCCATCAGTTCCAATTTGAAATAAATGAGGATCATCCCACAAGTAGTAAGTGGCATTCTGGAGCAACCATTTTTCTTTTGATACTCAAGTTTGGGAATGATTCCAACCGCCCTATAATTTGTCAGGTCCGCAAACCATGAACTTTCACAGATATGAAATAGTTTCTCATTGGGAAATACATCAACAATTTCCCTCCCACTTGAGGTCACCTATAATTTACTAACCTCGAAAGGTGGTCAATAATGACATTTTCTTTACCGCTTTTATCCCGGATTTCCAAGTCAAACTCTTGGAGCAACAAGACCTAGTGAATCAGTCGTGACTTGGAATCTGGCTTAGCTAACAAATATTTTACCACGTCATGGTCATTGAAATACCATCACAATGTAACTTAGGCAAACATAAGTAGATCAGAACTTGCTGAAAGTAAAAGTTAAAAACAAATTATATAACAAACAACCAACAAGTTTAATAACAACAACATCAAGGAAACGGATAAACTATGCAAAGCCTAATCAAAAGTACTCTACGAATCTGGCCCAACACGATCAACATCCAAATGCATAGAATCTAATCGATTTGATAGTCGACGAAGTTCTGCTTGGACTTGTTGATTCGTAGTATTAAGAGCATCGATCCTAGTAGTGGTGTAGCCTTGAAGTGAGAATAACTCATCCATAATGATTGGATGGCATGGACCAAACAATGATGACCCAACATGAAACAAAAAGGGTTATTGAGTAGGAGGGTCAATAGAGGATTTTCAGCTTGAGCAGTCTGATGATCACCATGATGCTTATAGATCAAATCGGTGATATCCCAAAACAATCGCATTTTGTGGATGACATCCACATCAATCTTATTTTCCCGAGCAACGAGAATGATCTTTGACTCTCCAGCAAGAGATACACCAAAATGCTAAAAAATGGCAGTTATCATGATAGCATATGGTAAGGGACCAAAATCACCTCTAAAGGTCCACATTTGTCTCATTTCCATGAATATCCAATTTATCAGTACATTTCACTTATAGCACACATCAATTGTAGTTCTATATCATTAAGTTGAGAATAATATAAATTTTTTGGAACTACGATGTAACTAAGAAAGTAATGAAGCAAACAATCCTCTAGGTTTAAGTTTCCAGCAGAAATAATATTTCTACTTATTACGGTATCAACGATGTCCCTTTGCCTATGCAATTCAATTATCTCTTGGAATATCTACACATAAAGTAGTAGAAATCATGTTTGTTGTACCCTTCTAACTCTATACATATGGTATGTTATCGCAAATTGAACTTAAAGTTGAAAAATCGATGGCAAGTTCCCTGCCTTTGACAAAATAGAAGATTTTATTCATCTTGAAAGTCAAATTGAAATAAAATACCCTTACAAGTTATAGGTAGTTGCCATAGTGCATGTCATAGAGATTAAACAATTTTTGTTGCCTAAGAATGGTGGGGAAAATGAAATCATCAAACCCAAAGAAGTGTAACTTACCAAATTTTGGAGCAAAAATGGATCTCTGCATGAAATTCTCCGTGAACACCTTGCATTGTTCTTCGTTGGCAAGAAGTCGAGCCAAGCCCAATGAATTAGTCTTTGAGTAGATTCGTTGCCTCGTTGGAGCCACATTGGTTAGTTGCTTCTTGTTTTTTTAATTTGAAGCCATGAATTTGAAGTTTGAAGAGACTAGGTTTTGAGATTTTGGGAATTGGGGTTTTTTTATTTAAGCCACCAAACACGAAAATGAAGATTGCAATATGTTTGGAAATGAAAATGTGATATGAATAGGCACAAAAATCACTCAAAATGGTTGAGAATGGTAGTTTTTCAAGTT
>NW_017716000.1:0-8490 GCF_001865875.1 Lupinus angustifolius
GGGGGGTACCACGATTTGGAGGAGTTCAAATGAGGAAGATGAAGTTCGAAAAATGGAGAAAAAGCCTTATATACTACGCAGTGCAATTGGTTACTCTAGGTGAGTAATCAATTACACTTCTCACTGTTAAAAAAATGAACTGATTACATGAAAGGGTAATCGATTACCATATTCAAATTTTGAATATTCAGGGTATCTGATGCCTGGTAATCGGTTACTTAGGAGTAATAATTGATTACATACCCCAAATAACTAAAAATTAATAATTTTTTAAACATGAATAAGCACAAGTACGTATATAATAATCATAATGAAGCATAACATATAAGCATATAAATCAATTTTAGGACAAGTTAGCTTGATCAAGTATGCTTGATTCTCGTCTAATCTTGTAAAAAGGTTCATTACCCAAAGGTTTAGTAAATATGTCTGCTAATTGGTCATGTGTATTAACAAATTCCAAGAGTACATCTTTCTTTTGGACATGGTCTCTAAGGAAGTGATACCTTATATCAATGTATTTTGTTCAGGAATGCATCACAAGATTTTATTGAGGTTTATACCACTAGTATTATAACATTTCAAGGGAATGCAACCCAAGTCTAATCCATAATCTCACAATTGTTGCTTGAGCCACAATATATGGGTACAACAACTACATGTTACTTTATATTCTGCATCAGCAATACTTAGAGCAACACATGCTTGTTTCTTACAAGACCATGAGACTAGGGGTGGAAATTGAATGAGTTTGGATGGATTTGGATTTGGATCAAAATGGATGGATGGAAAACTATCCATCAATCCATATAAATCCATTAGACCACATGTTTAAACTATCCAATCCATCCATATCTAATGGATTTCAATTCATCCATTCTATCCATGTATCCATTTTAAAAGGATTACTTTTTCTAAATGTTCACATTCACTTACCTCCTCATCATAAGAATGATGAGATGCCATTAAGGATAAATGAGTTTGCTCCTCATTTTCTAGTTCTGAAGTAGAACATGTTTCATTGTCTTCTCATGCAAAGTAGGCCCGTCTTTCTGTCCTCTTTTACGATTTCTCTATAAAAGGATTCTTCTTAAGTATAGGATAATCCATCTTCATGTGACCAAGTTTTCCACATTCAAAACAGTTGAAGTTTTGAGTTGAAGTGTAGGACAATCCATCTTCATGTGACCAAGTTTTCCCCATTCAAAACAGTTGAATTTTTGAGTTGAAGTGGAAACTTCATTACCTTTGGTGAATTATCTTGATTGTCCAACCTTGATTCCTTTATTTCTTTTCAGAAATTTGTTGAACTTCTTCACCAACATGCTCATATCCTTCATGTCATTTTTTTCTGATTCGTCAGCTAAAGACTCATATACTTCCACCTTTGCCTTTAGAGAAATATTTTTCCTCTTCATTTCTTGTTCCTAATGTTGATCAAGTTGGCTTAATTCCATCTCATGTTCCTACAATTTGCCAAAAAGTGCAGCTAAGGACATTTTTTATAAACTTTTCTTTTCAGAAATTACAGTCACCTTAGGTTGCCATTGTCTTGTTAGCGATCTTAGAGCTTTCAAGTTTAAGTCACTATTTGACAATACCTTTCCCAAAGCAATCAAATGATTTGTAAGATGTGTAAACCTCTTTTGGAGATCAAGAATTTTCTCTAGTGGTTTCATGTGGAACATCTCATAATCTTGGGATCGAGTATTGAGTCTAGACCAATTAACTTCTTCATTTCCTTCGTGTGTGGTTTTTAGAGTGTTCCATATTTCTTTTGTCGATTTGCGATTAGGCACTCTATAGAATTCATCGATTCCTAGGGTTGAAGTGAGGATATTTTTGGCCTTAAGGACATATTGGACTTTCTTTTTATCTGCATCGTTCCAGGTTGATTTAAGATTCACTTTCCTTACACTATTGATTATGGTAAAGGGTTCATAGGGCCCTTCCTCAATCGCATTCCAAATATTAAGGTCTTGAGACTCTACAAGATTCTCATCCTTATTTTTCAAAAGTCATAGCATTCTCCAACAAAACCTGTAGGGCGATTTATGTTGGAACCTTCTCCCAGAAAGGATATAGAGGCGATCTACAAATGTAGGATCTTGGGAATAACTTACCTAAACTAAGCTCTGATAACAATTGTAAGTATTAGATGGCTATTAGGAGAGAAGAAAATTAGTTGTATGGGGCAATGTCCAATTTTTATGCTTACAATATCAAAGTGTTTATGTAGCGAAATTAATGTAGAACGATTACTAAGAAACAATTCAAAACAAGAGAGATAGAGTAGAGAAGAAGAGAGAAAAACACAAAGTTTTTATACTAGTTGGTAAACAATATATTACACACTATTTATAACCTTAATTTAACATGATTGATGATTCTTTGTGCCTAATTGACTTTGTTTCACATGGTTTAGTGTTTTAGACTTTATTGGACAAAATATTCCTAAAATGAGTTAATTTGGGATTATTTGGCCGGATTAAATTTATTATCATTTTCAGATCATATTTGGCACCAATGGCATTTTGGGAATTATGCAAGTGGAAGATATGTATTGAAGTGAAGATTGTATTTTTATTTTAGGAGTTTTTTATTGTAATTTAGCTTTGGGCCATTGTTTAGGCCCAATTCGGTTTTATGTGTGTTGGAGGGGTTAAATTCGGATTCCCCACTCCAAACACACACACACACACTTTACTTTTCCTCATTTTTAAAACACACATTTCTGTTTTCCCCTCTCTTTTGCTCTGCTAGGGTTTCACTTCTTCTTCATTTTTCATTTTCGGTTTGTTCTTCCATTGCCAGTGAAGGTTAAATTTCTGGACTATGTTCCTATGGTAATGTATCACAATTCTTGAGGTTTTGTTATTAATGCATTTTCGGTTTCTTTATTATTGATTTTTTATATCTTATTTCTGAATATGGTTTGCTTAATTTCATTGCTTAGAAACTGGTTGGTTGAGTTTATATTCACTTAGTTGATTTACTCTCTAGTGCATGAATGCTTAGTTCGTGTGAATTTGTTAACCGTTTCATGCTTATGCTGATTTCGCTTAGTTAGAGGATTAGGTTTTGGAACTTGGAATTGATTGTCTCTTAGTTAATTGGTTTTCAACAAATTCGGAAGTTAATGGTTGGTATATGAAAATAATCTTTTGAAATCGATGATTAAGTTGTGAACAAACGAACCAAAGAGATTTAGTCGTTTTATTACATTGCTTAACTACTATTTCTGAATTTGATTTATGTTCATACTATCCAACAACAAAACCCCCCTTGTGTGTGTGAGAGTATAATGTATTTGAAGCTTTTCTTGAAAGATAATCCTTGGGAAACGACCTAGGAGTCACTTCCTAGTACTGAGTTTTTAATTGTTATATTATTTGTATTGGGTACATCCTCGATCAAATTTGGCGCCGCTGCCGGGGATTATCGGTTCTTGTCAAAGGTTCTTATTATAGTTTAGTATGTGTCTTAGAATAACCATTCTGTTTGGGTTTCAAAATCTGCATGTAGCATTTACTATTTGTTGTTTGCTGTCTTGTTTAGTCATTTGCCTATTGGTTGATTCAGGTGTATGTTGGTTAATATAGTTGTGGTTGGTATTTTTACATGAAACTTTGTTTCCACACTTCTTTCATCACCTATTGAATGTTGGATGCAGCATAGTCAGTCACCTTGCTGCTGGGTGTGAGATACAAACAGGTAGTGACTAGTTTTACTATTGATTTTCTATTTGGGGCATAACTTTGGATCTGTTAATCAGAATTGGAATTATATATGCATTTGGGGTAGAAAAATCCAACGATTCTTTCTCTACACACCGCGTCTATAGAAACCATCCTGAAAATCCAAAAAGAGTCTGTTTACTATTTCTTTTTATTTTACATGTTTAACTTTCCACTTATTTTGATTTTGTTGCATTTATTTAAATTAGTTTGGCTTTGAGTTATATCCTGAAACTTTTTATGGATGTTTCCTATGGTATTAGGATTTTATTGATGCAAAGTTAATGAGAAGGACAAACATCAACATAATGGTCAAAGGTAATGAGAGGATCAACTTGGGAAGAAATGTTTCCGCACTAATAGGTAAACTTGTTCCTCACATTCTTGAAAAATGTAGGGACCCATGTACATTTGTAGCACCTTGCATAATAGGTAATAGAAAATTTGAGAATGTGATGCTAGATCTAGGTGCTTCGATTAACGTTATGCCTATGTCTATTTTCATGTCTCTTTCACTTGGACATATGCAACCGAATGGGGTAGTGATTCAATTAGCAAAAATGAGTACTTCCTATCCTACTCGTTTGATAGAGGGTGTCTTGGTTCGGGTTGATGAACTTATTTTTCCGGCTGATTTTTATATTCTCGACATGGAAGAGAGATCCTCCCGTAACATAGTTCCTATCATTTTGGGGAGGCCGTTTTTTAGAACAGCTCGAACCAAGATAGATGTCCATGCTGGAACATTGTCTATGGAGTTTGGTGATATTGTGGTCCAATTTAATATTTTTGATGCTATGAAGCATCCATCTGAGGACCATTTTGTGTTTCATATTGATTTACTTGATGAGTTACATAATGAGCATATCTTTGATTTTCTTAATAATTGTGATTCTGTGTCATTGATAGACTCATACACTTGTCACACATGCACTAATTTTGAATTGTGTAATTCTTGTAATGATGAGTTTCTACATATTACTGTGGTGCCAAATTTTGTTGAATCAGATTGCACTAACCCAATTGTTGCAAACATCATACATCATTTGATTTACTTGTTCAGGTGCAGACTGTAGAATCTATATCTACTACTTTGGTTCCATCTGTTTTGCAAGCACCTGTATTGGAGCTTAAACCTTTGCCTGAAAACATCAAGTATGCTTAATTAGAGGATGATGAGAAGCTCCTTGTTATTGTTTCCACCTCCCTTGATGCTGATCAAGAGGAAAAGTTGTTGCAAGTGTTGAAGAAGTTATAAGAAGGAAATTGGTTGGACCTTAGCTGATATTCTTGGTATTATCCCATCCATGTACATGCACAGAATACTCTTGGAAGATGGAGCTAAAACAGTAAGGCAACCACAAAGGAGACACAATCCAGTCATCCTTGAGGTTGTGAAGAAAGAGGTCACAAAGCTTCTTCAAGTTGGGATCATATATCCCATTTCTAATAGTCATTGGGTGAGCCCAGTTCAAGTGGTTCAAAAGAAAACAGGAATTACAGTGGTGAGAAATGAGAGAGATGAGTTGATTCCAACAAGAGTGCATAATAGTTGGAGAGTTTGCATTGATTATAGGAGGCTCAACCAAGCAGCAAGAAAGGGTCACGTTCCTTTGCCATTTATTGATCAGATGCTTGAGCGCTTAGTAGGTAAATTTCATTACTGTTTTCTTGATGGGTTTTCTGGGTACTTCCATATACATATTGTTGCTGAGGATGAGGAGAAGACCATATTCACCTGCCGTTTTGGCACTTTTGCCTATAGGAGGATGCCCTTTGACCTATGCAATGCCTCTTGTACATTCCAGCGGTGTATGGTGAGCATTTTCAGTGACTTTTTAGAAAATTGAGTAGAGGTGTTTATGGATGATTTCACAGTCTATGGATTTTCATTTGATGCATGTTTGGATAGTCTGGATAGAATTCCTCATAAATGCATCGAAACTAACCTTGTTCTAAATTATGAAAAATGTCATTTCATGGTTCAGCAGGGCATAGTTTTGGGGCATGTGATCTCAAATAAAGGAATTGGGGTAGATCCTATCAAGATAGATGTTATTTCACAATTTCCTTACCCCTCTTGTGTGCGAGAGGTTTGTTCTTTTCTAGGTCATGCAAATTTCTATCGCAGGTTCATTAAAGATTTCAGCAAGAAGACTCTTCCACTATCCAACCTGTTGCAAAAGGAGGTTGCCTTTGATTTTGATGAGAGATGTATGGAGGCATTTGATTGTGTCAAGACAGCCTTGACCACTACTCATATTATCCAGGCACCTGATTGGACAGTCCTTTTTGAGTTGATGTGTGATGCTTCTAATTATGCATTGGGGGCTGTCCTTTTTCAAAAAGTGGACAAACGACCTAGGGTAATTTACTATGCTTCTAGGACTTTAGATGTTGTACAAGCAAATTACACCACAACTGAAAAAGAGGTTCTAGCTATTGTATTTGCTCTGGATAAGGTTCGGTCTTATTTGCTTGGTTCTAGAATTGTTGTTTTCATTGACCATGCAACTTTAAAGTTCCTATTGAAGAAAGCTGATTCCAAACCAAGGCTGATTAGATGGATTCTCTTGCTCCAAGAGTTTGATTTGGAGATCCGTGATAGGAGTGGGGCACAAAATTTGGTGGCTGACCATTTGAGCAAGATTGAGGAAGTTGTTGACATGATGCATATTAGAGATGATTTTCCTGATGAACAACTTTTGAATATTTCTGTTTCTTTCCCCACCCCTTGGTTTGCCAATATTGTAAATTATTTGGTTGCATCTGTTTTTCCTCCACTTGCATCTAGAGCTCAAAATTATAAACTTAAGAGTGATGCTAAATATTATGTTTGGGATGATCCCTATTTGTGGAGATTGTGTACTGACCAGGTTACTAGAAGATGCATTCCAGATCATGAGATTGAGTCAGTCCTTAAGTTTTGTCATTCTTCTGCAATGGGTGGCCATCTTGGTACCCAAAGGACAGCACGAAAGGTGCTTGACTCTGGATTTTATTGGCCCACCATCTTCAAAGATGCATGGAGGATTTGTAGCACTTATGAGCAGTGTCAGAGAGCAGGTGGTACTCTTTCTTGGAGACAAGAGATGGCTCAACAACCTATGTTGTTTTGTGAGGTGTTTGATGTCTGGGGCCTTGATTTCATGGGTCCCTTTCATGTTTCTTTTGGATTTTACTATATTCTGCTTTCTGTTGATTATGTTTCTAAATAGGTGGAAGCTATGGCCACCAGAACCAATGATGCTTGGGTTGTTATGGATTTTGTTAGGTCTCACATTTTTTGCAGGTTTGGCATACCTAGAGCCATTGTTAGTGACCAAGACACCCACTTCTGCACTAGATCCATGCAAGCTATGCTCAAGAAATATGAGGTTTTTCATAGAGTTTCCACACCTTATCACTCCCAATGTAATGGGCAAGCTGAGAATTTCAAACAGAGAGATAAATAGGATTTTGGAGAAGATGGTGCAGCCTAACAGAAAGGATTGGAGCAACAAACTTGAGGATACTCTATGGGCACATAAGAATTCTTACAAGGCACCCATAGGGAAGTCCCCTTACCAGGTTGTCTTTGGTGAAGCATGTCATCTTCCTGTAGAAATAGAGCATCGTGCATATTGGGCTGTGAAAACTTGTAACTTGGCTCTTGATCAAGCTGGGGAAGAAAGAAAGCTCCAATTGAATGAAATTGATGAGATTCGCTTAGAAGCCTATGAGAATTCTAAGTTCTACAAAGAGAAGACCAAAAGATTCCATGATAACTTGATTTCTAGAAAGGAATTTTTGGTTGGTCAAAAAGTGTTGTTGTACAACTCTAGGCTTGGACTCATGAGTGGTAAGCTTCGTTTTTTATTGGTCATTTTTTGTTACTAATCCATTTTATTATGGTGCTGTAGAAATCAAAAGTGAATCCACATATAAGAGCTTCAAGGTTAATGGGCATCGCCTCCTCACAAATCCTTCCCTAGTGGATGAACTTGTGGAGGAGGACTCATTGGTTGAACCCACTTTCCTCCCTCCATGAATTAGGGAGTTTTCCTTTCTATTCTCTACTTTTTATTGCACTTGTCTAATTCTATTGATTGATATGTATGTCTGGATTTTCTAATTGTGCTACATTGGGACAATGTGTAGTTTAAGTGTGGAGGGAGACTATTTTAGGTCGTAGGTTTTGTTGATGCATGTTTTTCTTTGACTTTTAGGTTTTGCTTAGGTTTGGGAATTTTATCTCATACTTTCATTCATTTAAGTCTTGATATCTTGTGGTGTGAGTCCATGCATTTTTGTATGTCAAGTTGCTTTTGAGAATTAAGAGGTTCAAACAGTTGTGATAGACTTGTCCCTTGTGAGAATTTTAACCTTAATTGAGGATGGATTGATGTATACTATCTAATATTCTTTCATGTGTGATTGCACTCTTGATTACTTGCACTCTAGAACTTTACTTGTTTCTTATTGACACTTGATATTCACATACACATATTGGCGTGATTTAGCATTTCTTTTGAATAAGCCACTTACCCATATAAGCCTACCTTGAACGAATTTATCCATTGATAGCCCCTTTGAGACTTTTACCTCTTTCATTGTAATTTAACTCATTACAAGCTTATAAGTGAAAAACCATGTTTGTCCTAACCTTAGGGAATTTTGGAGCTTTGGAATTGTTTTGGGAATGAGTATTAAGTAAGAAAGGGTGCATTGTTCTTCAAATCTTGTGAATTCTTGGTTATGTCTTAATGATGGT
>NW_017716001.1:0-633 GCF_001865875.1 Lupinus angustifolius
TCTAATTGACTTTGTTTCACATGGTTTAGTGTTTTAGACTTTATTGGACTAATATTCCTAAAATGAGTTAATTTGGGATTATTTGGCCTGATTAAATCTATTATGGAAGTGGAGGATATGTGTTGATGTGAAGATTGTATTTTTATTTAAGGAATTTTTATATTTTAATTTAGCCTTGGGCCCATTGTTTAGGCCCAATTCGGTTTTATGTGTGTTGGCGGGGTTAAATTCAGACTTTCCACTCCAAACACACACATTTACTTTTCCTCATTTTTAAAACACACATGTTTCCGTTATCCCCTCTTTTTCCTCTGCTAGGGTTTCACTTCTTCATCATTTTTCATTTTTGGTTTGTTCTTCCAATGCCATAGAAGGCTAAATTTCTGGACTAAGTTCCTTTGGTAATGTATCACAACTCTTGAGGTTTTGTTATTAATGCATTTTTGGTTTCTTTATTGTTGATTTCTTATATCTTATTTCTGAATATGGTTTGCTTATTTCCATTGCTTAGAAACTCGTTGGTGGAGTTTATCTTCACTTAGTTGATTTACTCTCTAGTCTGCATGAATGTTCAGTTCGTGTGAATTTGTTAATCGTTTCATGCTTATACTGATTTCACCTAGTTTGAGGTTT
>NW_017716002.1:0-13298 GCF_001865875.1 Lupinus angustifolius
AGGGATTTAGCCGTTTTATTACATTGTTTAACTACTGTTTCTGAATTTGATTTATGTTCATACTATCCAACAACAAAAACCCCCTTGTGTGTGTGTGAGTATAACGTGTTTGAAGCTCTACTTGAAAGATAATCTTTGGGAAACGACCTAGGAGTCACTTCCTAGTACTGCAGTTTTTAATTGTTATATTATTTGTATCAGATACAACCTCGATCAAATTTTATATTGGTTCCCTTTCTTGTCCACCAAAGGCAACATCTAGTACTCTTGCATCACAAGATATTTTTTACTAGATATCTTGAGTTATAATTATAATTTTCTCTCCCTGAGACTCCTAGTAACTTACACACTCACAAATACCTAACTCCATTGGAAGTCAACCTTTCCAAGTACTCTCTTTCTCCTTGTCACCACACCCTTGTGATGACAAGTTTACAATGTTGGTTCCCTTTCTTGTCCACCAAAGGCAACATCTAGTACTCTTGCATCACAAGAGATTTTTTACTAGATATCTTGAGTTATAATTATAAATTTCTCTCCCTGAGACTCCTAGTAACTTACACACTCACAAATACCTAACTCCCTTGGAAGTCAACCTTTCCAAGTACTCTCTTTCTCCTTCTCACCACACCCTTGTGATGACAAGTTTACAATGTGTTTTCAAGAATAAATTCTATGGTAAGGTTACCTTTACAATATATAATAATTTTATAACTTGCAATCCTTGGACTCTTTAAAGTAATTAAGTATGAAAGTTTTAGAACTTTGCACTTGAAGCAACTTAAGAGAGAATTCTGAAACTTTAGAACAAAAGCTTTAATAATAGTACACAGAATTGTGTATGAAATTTTGTGTATTCGGATTGTGTCAAGTCTATTTCAAATGGGAGTCTTAATGCCTTTAAAAAGGCTTCCAATCGACCAATATACCCTTCCATGAATTTAGGACATGATTAGAATGAAACCCATTGAGTTTGAATAAAAGTTGTTCAGTTTGAATTTGAAAATATGGTTTTAACAGATCTTGGTAATCGGTTACACCATGATGTAATCGATTACTCAAACTCTCTGTCTGAGAATTAATCGGCTACAACAAGGCAATAATTGGTTAAACTATGTAAAAATTGATGGGTAACTCTTTACTCAGTTAGGTAACCTGGTACATAGTCCCAATAACCTGTTACTCATTGTTGCATAGTTCAAGTAATATGTTACCTAGGTCTAGTAACATGTTACTCAGGTCAAGTAACCTGTTACTTAGCATTTTGAAAATTGTTTAATTTTGTCTAAGAGTTTTCAATTTCATTTCAAAATAGTGTTTCACTTTTAGTTGAGCATTGCTTACTAATTATCTGAGAGATAGAAGTACTTATTGAAGAGTTAGACTCTAATTTAAGCTTGATCTTCTTGTGTCTTCAATATCTTCTTCCTTTTTCTTTATTTTTGTGTGATCTTGGTGTCTTCATCAAATCGTCCCAAGGTCAAGAGCAAGATCTATATCACAAATACTTGTCATATTACAAGATACAACGCGTCATGTGGCCAATATAGATGGATAGAGAAAGGTACTAACCCACTAGGATCCAAATTAAATTGTGTACCTAATGTAACATGATTGTTTTGCTGGAAACATAGGAAGCCAAATATGAGATGTGGTACTTGGATAACGGCTGCTCCAAGCATATGATGGGTGACAAGAATAAGTTATTTTCCCTGAATCCAAGGAACAAAGGATTCATCACGAATGGAGACAAAAATAGAGGAAAGATACTTGGAGTTGGTCGTGTCCTAAATCCACCTTCTACTATCATAGAAGGAGTACTCTATGTTGAGGGCCTCAATCACAACTTGTTGTGCATAAGTCAATTATGTGATAAGGGCTATCACGTCACGTTCTACCCCTACAAATGCATCATCAAAGATAAGGTATCAAAATATGCTAATCTCATAGGTAAAAGAATCAACAAGATTTATATGATTGCCTTAAATGATATTCCTATGAAAATTAAATGTTTATCAGTACATGATCATAATGTGTGACTTTGGCATAGGAGAATTTATCATATACATATGGATAAATTGAATATATAGATTAAGAAATGTCTTGTTGGCCATTATAATTGTTGCATATGTATTTGTTTGGTCCTTCTAGGATAATAAGTTTTGGCGGCAAATTTTATTTTCTTGTAATAGTTGATGTTTTTTCAGATTTACTTGGACTCTCTTTTTGGTTCACAAAAATGAGGTGTTTCATGCCTTTCGCAAATATGTGAAAAGAGTCCAAAACAAAAAATCTCTAAAAATTGTTGCTATTAGAAGTGACCATATGGGAGAGTTTCAAAATACTTCTTTTGAAGAATTTTGTGATGAGTATGGAATATTACAATTTTTTGCCCTCAGATCACCACAACGAAATGGTGTTGTAGAGAGAAATAATAGGTCCTTGGAAGAGCTAGCCCATACCATGTTGAATGAAACCAATCTTCCAAAATATTTTTGGACAAATGTATTTAGTATGACTCGCTATGTGCCCCACCGTGTTTTAATAAGACATATTCTTAAGAAAACCCCCTATGAGTTGTATAAAGGTATAGAGGCAAATATTTCTCATTTGCATGTCTTTGGTTGTAAATTCGTTGTTTTAAATAATGGTAAAGACAACCTTGGTAAATTTGACGCACAAGCTGATGAATGAATTTTCCTAGGTTATTCTCTTACAAATAAAGCTTATATAATTTTCAATAAGAGAACTTTAACCATTGAGGAATACACATATGTAACTTTTGATGAAACTAACCCCTCTAAGGAGGACAAAATTATTTGTGATAATGATGATTGACCAAGCACTTCCTAAGGATAAGCTTCCATTATTGAGGAAACAAACAACTTTGAGCAAATAAAGATAGATGATGATCTATTTTAGCATGATGAGCATGCGCATTCTGACTTTTCCAAGGAATAGAGAACTCACAAAGACCATCCTATTGACAACATCAATGGTAATATAAACAGGGGAATTCCTACTCGCTTTAATTTAAATGATGGTTGTTTAAACATGGCTTTTATGTGTAAAATAGAGCCATCAAAAAATGATGATGCTATTGATGACGAGCATCAGATTCTTACTATGCAAGAAGAGCTCAATCAGTTTGAGAAAAATGTGGTTTGGGAACTTGTTCCTAGACCAAAGAATAAGCATGTTATAGGAACTCAATGGGTTTTTCATAACAAATCTGATAAAAATGGCATTATCATTAGAAATAAAGTTAGACTAGTAGCACAAGACTATAACCAGGAGGAGGGAATTGATTTTGATGAAATATTTGCTCTTGTGGCTAGACTTGAGTCTATTAGGCTATTGCTTGTGTAAGCAAGTTCTTTAAAATTTTAATTATACCAAATGGACATAAAGAATGCCTTTATTAATGGTTATATTGAAAAAGATGTGTATGTGGATCAGTCTTCGGGTTTTGAAGATTATAAACACCATTCTTTTGTGTATAAAATTAGGAAAGCACTCTATGTCTTAAAGAAAGCTCCTAGTGTCTGTTACGACCGTTTAACAAATTTTTTATGTCAAAAAGATTTGTAAAAGGCAAGGTTGACACTATACTTTCTATAAAGAAAATAAATCATCATACTTTGCTTCTACAAATTTATGTGGATGATATTATTATTGGTTCAAGTAACAACGAATTGTATAGTGAATTTGGCAAGATGATGCAAGGTGAGTTCGAGATGTCCATGGTGAGAAAGTTGAATTACTTTCTTGGACTTCATATCAAACAGATGGAGGATGGTATCTATGCTAGTCAGTCCAAATATTGCAACGACTTGCTTAAAAGATTTGAAATGTACAGATGCAAAGAGATTGATATTCCTATAGGATCTAAACATATGATGATGCTGGTAAATGCATAGATATAACTAAGTTTCAAGGTATGATCTATTCCCTTATTTATCTTACTTGTAGTTAGACCTGATACCATGTTTAGTGCCTAAACCTAATGTATCACATGTTGTTGTTGTCAAAAGAATTATGACAGATGTTGGATTATGGTATCCTAAGGGAAGTGTGTTTGACTTGGATGGATATTCAGATTTTATTGGTTGCATAATTGAGAGGAAAAGTACTAGTAGTACTGGACATATCTTAGGAAATTCTTTAGTTTCTTGGTCATTAAGGAAACAAACTTGTGTTGCTCTAAGTACTACTGAGGCATAGTACATTGCAACAAGTAGTTGTTGTGCCTGAAGCAACAACTGTATGATTATAGATAAGACCTGAGATGCATTCTTCTCAAATGCGATAACACTAGTTCTATAAACCTCACAAAAAATCCAGTAATGTATTATAGGACCAATCACATTGATATAAGACACAACTTTTTGAGGGACAGGTCCAACATAAATATGTATTCTTAGAGTTCGTTCATACTCATGACCAAATTGTGGACATATTCACTAAGCCTTTAGCAAAAGAAAATTTTGACAAAACTAAAAGAGAACTAGGTATTTTAGACAAAGCTGACTTGTCTTAATTGTTTAAATTCATATATGTTTGGTTGTTGAGGATTTTGTTATGTGTTAAATCCTTCATTTTTACATGTTTTGGGGTCAATAATTGATTACTTGGTAGAGTAACCAATTATCAGACATTGAGATGCCTGAAGGAATCAATATCAGAGGATAACAATCGATTACTCTAAGTTAGTAACTGATTATTAGATATGGCAGAGAGATTGGGTAGCTGAGTACTCTACAGAGTAACTAATTACTTGATTAGATTTTCTGAAAAACTAGGTTTTTATTCAGTGAGTAGCTGATTAATCAATATGATTATCTAATTACTCTGTGCTCTTTAAATACATCGTTTTCCATTTTTTCAAAAATCTTCATCTTCTTCAACCTCTAAAATCGTGGAAACCCCCTCCAATTCTACAAATCCCATTTCTGGCTCATTTTACTTGAAATTTGTGGCTATTCTGATCACATTTTTTATTCTAAACACATTCGAACCACTATTTTCGAGTTTAATACATCCAATAAAAAAACACCCAATTTCAAAACTTCCCAAAACCTAGAACTTTCAGAACTTCATTTTCATGGCTTCTTCATCAAGAACTAAGAAGCAATGTTCTAATGCTTCTCAAAGGAGTCAAACAACTTCTTCTAAGGCTTATCCACTGGATTTGGCGTGACTTCTTTCAAAAGAAGAGCAACACACAATCTTCATAGAATATTTCATTCGGAGACCACTAATTGCTCCTATAATTATAGTATGTTTTACTCATTTGAACTCGATGATTTTCATTTCCCTACACTCCTTAGGAAGCAAAACCTTTCTAAGTTTTGTAAAGAAAAAAGTGCCTATTAACATGAACTTGTGAGGGTATTTTATTGTAATCGGAATGTTAGGAAAAAAAAATTATATTCCCCAATCAAAGGACAATATATTTTCATGAACTTAAGAACCATCAGTTCAATTTGTTTTAATATACCATTCATAGGTGTCAAAGTTGGCATTGGTCTTCATTGTTCATGGGAGGAGTGTGATAGGAACAAATTATATTTATCTATGAGTCGATTTCCTCAAAGGGAAATAGAAAATTGAAAGCAAAAGGTAGTGGTTGAAGGTTGCTTTAAGAATCTCTGTTGGATATCTCACTTTAGATGACCGCTTGTTGCATTATTTTATTAGCTACATTGTAGTTTCCAAGTTATCCGATCATTCACAAATTAATGATATGGAATTACAACTGATACGCTATTTAAAATAATATTTTCGTAAAATGGACTATAATGATAATGTGACACATGTGATCTTTTAGAGGAAAACACAATTCCTTACCTTATGCTATCATCATAACTTCCATACTTAAGCACTTTGGTATTTCAAGACCTAATTGATATGCATTTCAAACATCGAAATGATCAACCGGCTGCTCCTATGGATATTCCTCCTATCGATCAACCTAAACTTTGCTAACCAACAAATAGGTGAATAAAATACTACCTCAGTGTCGAACCCAAGTATAGAGTAAGTGGTTGTCATATCCATAAAGACTTGCTAGATACTAGCCTATCAAAAAATATTATTTTAAGTTATGATTCAAAGGGGTTTGTTGTTTTGACGACACAAGTAAATTGAAATTTTAATGATATACATAGTTGGGTTGAACTTCACACTTACTATATGTACACTCCTGATTCTTAAAGCAACTCATTCAGTAATGATTATTCCATACAATGACCTCAAAATTACTAAAAGTTAATGTCTTAGTCAATTTAACAACTTATGCAAGAAAGACCTATGTCTAGTGCCTTTCATACATAAGAATAAGCAATATGACTTACAAAATCATGCCTCTATGTCTAGTTATACAAGCATGTAAGTTGAGTAAAAATGCAATACCTCAAGTGTACAAGGTGCTAATGTCTTGGTCTATGCTAGTACTTTATCATAGGTAAATCTACATCCAGTAAATACAAAGATAAAATTTAGAATTATGAACCTTCAAACATGCCTTTATGTCTAGTAAAACATGTTATTCAATTTGAGAGTTATAAAATCACAATATTAGTTCTATGTCCAGATACCAAAAAGTGAAGTGCATGAAATGGCAAATATTACAAGTCTATGTCTAGTAATTGTACAACATGTTGAGTTATGCAAATTCAGAATAATGCAAGAAAGAACCAAAGCAACTTATTCTAACATCATGCAATATGATGGTCAAACTTAAAGCAAACCTAAAGTAATTACACAACTCAAATATAACCAAAACTTCATGAATAAATGATGAATCAATGTGTATACATCAACCTCATGTTACATTCAATCCTAATAAGGGTTTTAGCTACTCATGTTTATAAGGTGTAAGTAGGATAGGGATAAAACATAACTCACGGGATGGTAGAACCACATATAAATAAATGTAAATTAATTCCTCTAATACTTACACATTGATCCCATGACTAAAATGAGCAAAACTACCTTAGAAACTAATAAAATAAGTATTACAAATCAATAGTACAAAGTGTATGTCAAATGGTTCGAGTTAGAAGTCCTTAAATAATATTATGGTGGTGTTCTATGCGCTTAGTGCACCTCTAGCTGGATTATGGTGACCTTTCAACGCACCTAGCTGCGCTAGGCACACCACCATGCGTTTAGTGCACCAACCACTATGCTCAATGCAAGTGGGTGCACTCAGCGTAGACAGAACAATAGCAAATTGCTGATTTTTTATGCTACTTGCGTTGAGCCCAATAACCTGCACTTAGCGCAATGCATTTTTCTCATTTTGATGATCTGATTGTTTATATTGAAGCCCCATCAGTTAGGAATAACATGTCAAAATTTCAGCTAGATCTAATAGTGGACGAAGGAGTTATTGTGATTTTACTCTAGCATGTCATGGCTGAATTCTAGTTTTTGTTTAGCGCTTTTCTTTTTGCCATAATTGCTCCGAATTAAGCCTACAAAACACTATTGAGGTGAGATTTGGCAATTTAAACAAGTTGTATTCATGTATTAGTATAATTTGATTCATTGGGGTTGATTAAGTAGTTAAAGTACCATAAAAAGAGCATATAAAATATGATAAATTTGGCACTTAACAAACTCTCCCCAACTTAGAACCTTGTTTGTCCCCAAACAAGAGTCCAAGCTGAGATTTTTCAAAACCTTGATTGGTTTTTCAAGTTGGACTTACACATCAATTATCATGACAAACATTCAAAGAACATATTGATCAGACAATTAGACAAGAACACTAAGGAATTTCAAGCTCAAATCAATGTATGATATCTAATTCATGCAAGTCATTCCTAGCTACATAATCCATTTGAAATTATATTATTTAAATAATTGATATGCCACTAAATCAGGAAGTGTGAACTCCCAAGTATTTGATAGTGTAGGTCTCTCATAAATATGCAATAAACAAGAAACACAATCAATTTTGGTATTATCTCATGATTAATCAAGAATGATATAGAGTGTGGATCACTAAGAACTTTTCAAGGGTTGTAATGTGGTTGGGCTACAAGATACTTGGTTTTCTTGTGTACAAAATTTTAATTCTAATAGTCTAAGAGAGCATATCTAAACTTTTCATGACTACCAACTACTTTGTTCCTTTTTTCTTTGTTTTCCCCATCATTCATCTCTCTTTTGTACTCTTTCTTTTGAAGAGTGATTCATTTTGCTTTATAGGATGAATGATGATAACCCTTTTTCTTTTTCAACTTTTTCTTAGAACAATTTCCTTCTCCTCAACTTATTTATTATTATAACACTTATCTCTCTTATCCTACTAGAACTAGGACCATATAATATTCTTTAGCCTAGCTTGAAGGGTTATAATAAAAATATTTCAGGCTCAAAGGGGCTAACAAAGGATAATAATGTTATTTGGGTCGAGTTTAGGCCAAGTGGGTGTAATCAAACAATGCCATGATCATATCCATAATTTTCTATCAACTTACATTACTTAGAGATGCAAACAAAAACAACAGTGCAAGTTATTACAGCTTTTCTGTAAATGCAAGCTTGCATCGCATAGATTTTGATGAAGACAAAGGTTGATGAAAATAAAGATTGAAGAAAGTTTGATAAAGACAAAGATCGACAACAAAGATTGATAAAGACAAATGTTGCATATCAATGACAAGCTTGAAGGCATGAAAAAATCAACAAACAACAAAGTCAAAAGTCGAGACTCAAGTTCACACAAACTAACGCATTCAAGAAGATCTAGAGGCTTAGTGTTTTTATATCTTTATTAGGTCTTAATATGTTTGCTGAGAAAGAGTCTAGACTAGGGTGAAACATAATGGAAGTCTCACAAGCTAAAATCAATCATAACTAAAATGAAATTTACATGCATATATACATGATTTACATGCACATGCATAAATACATGATCACGTGATTTTGATACATTTAAAAAGAGTTTTAAATCATAAATTATCCAAAGTTATGCATCATACTTTTACAAATCATGTAGGAGATTCATATCACATTGAAATATCTTTTTCGAAAACCTGTTAATCGATTAAGAGTTATTTCAATCGATTAAGCAATGAAAAATTGGGAACTTGTTAATCGATTAAGTATGGGTATAATCGACTAAAGGTAGTTACAATTTATGGTTTCTTGAATTTTAAAGAATCAATAATGGATTAGATTAAGTGATAATCGATTATCTGCACTAGAAAACATAATTGTATATTAACCCAAGTTTTTCCATTTTACTTATAGAACACACACAACGAAAAATAAATAGACACACATATTTCCAAAAATCACATTGTTCTTACACATTCATATCCAAAGCGATATTTTCAAAGTGTTCTTTTGAAAAAGAGAGAAAAAGGAGAATCTTTATGAATCTTTAGAAATATTTCCAAATAAGCACAATTGTCATATTTTGTAATGAAATCTTGCATCTAACATTTTCTATATTCTGAGTTAGTGAGATTTGTAGAAGGGTTCTTAGATTCTAGAAGAATGTATATTCAACACAAATAGGTGCATCAACAACTTGAAAAGTTTTAGACATTGGAATACACATATTCTCTTGGTGTGTTTAGTATCACCATTGATAGAGAATTGGTTTGGGAAAACCCTAGCTATAGTTAGGCAGTTGTCTTCGCGAGGTCAAGAAGTCTTTGATAGAGTGAGAAAGCGGCTGGGGACAGAATCACGAAAGGTGTTGGTATTCGACTAGGCGAGTGGAGTGGTCAAACCAAGTTAAGTCTTAATGGATCCAAGAAGGGAGTTCTTGTTGCTTGTATTGGATATATGTTTGTAAATACATTGATTTCCATGGTGAAGAAAAATCTCCCTAGATCAGAAGGGGAAGCATGGATGTAGTTTGCATGTGGACAAGCAAACGAACCAGGATAAAAGCTGTGTCTCATTCTTTTCCCTTAACTCTTTATATTTTTGTGTTACTTTATTTACTTAACTTGACATGCATATTATTCTGAGTTATGTGCATATTTTTTCTGTGCATTTACTTTTATTTATCATCTATAAGAATGCATATAACTTTAGTTGAACCTTGGTAATCTTGGAGATCAAAGAAAACTGTTTTTCAAAGAAAAAGAACTAAACAATCGATTAGGTTATTTAGTTAATCGATTATTTGCAGAATGAGTTAATCGATTAAACAGTAAGGAAATTCGTAAAATTTGTTTGTTAATCAAGCAACGGTAGTTGTGTATCGTATCACCTATTCACCCCCCTTTAGGTGAGTTATAGAGCCCTATGGGACCCAACAAGTGGTATACGAGCTAGTACGACCATGCTAGCTTAACTGCTTAGATCGTTGATCCTATGCACTTCTAACTCTTTTGGCGGCGATGGCGTATCCATCAACCACCCTCCGATTTTCAGTGGCGAGCGGTGCGCCTACAAGAAAATATGAATAAGAATCTTTATTGAGGTCATTGATACTGATATTTGGGTTGGTGTAGAATATGGACCATTTGTTCCACTATACATGGTGGAAGGAGAAACAATAGAAAACCAAAAATTCTCTTGACCACGAGGAAAATAGAGAAGTGCACCTTGATTTGAAAGCAAAAAATATTATTACATCTGCACTTTCATATGATGAGTTCTTTAGGATTTCTTAATGCAATAGTGCCAAGCATATGTGGCACACTTCACAAGTAACCCACGAAGGCACTAGTGAAGTTAAATTGTCTAGATTAAATACTTTCATACATGAGTATGAGTTATTTTGCATGTCTCCACATGAGTCTATTTCTAATATCAAAAAGCGGTTTACTCACATTAATAACCATCAAATTGCCTTAGATAAATCATTTGCCAAATATGAACTAACACATAAAGTGTTGAGATGTCTTGACATGAAATGCAACCCAAGGTGACGGCCATCATGGAGTCGAAGGACTTGGACCAAATGACACTCGCTACACTATTTGGAAAACATCAAGAACACGAGATAGAGTAAAAACGTTGGACATTCAATGAGTAAATGGACGAGAACATCAAAGGAATATCTTTCAAAGCAACAAAATTACATTCAAGAAGTCAAAAAGAGAAAATTGATGATGATGAGTCCAATTTCGACATAAATGATGAAAACATGTTCCACACCTCATCAACAAATTCAAAAAGTACTTAAAAACTAATGGAGGACTCAAAAAGTTTCATAACAAGGATGAAAAAGGTTAAATCAAAATGAGCAAGTATCCCAAAGACAAAGCAACTTTCCATAAGTGAGGGAAAGTAGGTCACATGAGGTACACATGTCCTACTTCTCTCAAGAAGATTGAGCATGACAACAAGAAAGACTCTTGGGACATCAAATCTAAGAAGGCATACATCATTTGGGATGCACCCGAAGAGAACACTATATCAACAAGCATCATGGAAGATGAAGACTCAAAGAAGCTATATCTAATGGCTCAAAAGCTGAATTCTTGCAAAGTAAGTGAGCAAGATGAGTCTAATGAGGTAATCTCTTCCGATTCTTGTAAAAATTCCGATATTTTTCCCATGTATGATATACTTTACGATGCTTATGTTGAAATGCATGAAGAACTTAAAAAGTTAGCTAAAAAGGATGTGGATAGAAAAAGGTTGATTTTAGAACATGAAAAGAAAATATGTGAATTGTAAAGTTTTATTGATGAACTGAAACTTGAAAATGAAACCTTAGATCTTAAATATGCTAACTCTTCATGTGATTGTACTACTAAGTTAAATGTGATATCTACTTGTAAAAATTGCAACTTGTTAGGAAAAGAAAATAATATCTTAAAAGATAAAGTTTCAAAATTCACATGTAGTAGTCACAAATTAAACAACTTACTTGCTACATGTAAAAATGTTGATATTAGATCCGATTTGGGATATATGCATGAAAAGAATACATTTCACAAGAAACATGTAGATGTTTTGAAAATATCATATCTTAAATCCCCTACTTGCTTTTATTGTGGATTTTATGGTCATACTTTGAGTACATGTAAGATCAGAATCCAAGATGTTCCAAATGGAAAATATATGTGAATCGCTAAGGGACAAGATCCCCAAGTAACTAACATCAAGGGACCCAAGAATATTTGGGTACCCAAGACATGCAAGTAAACTTATTTTGTAGGTGTGCCTAAGGACATATGAACATCAAATTGCATATGGACAGCAAATGTTCTAGGCACATGATAGGTGAGAAGATCAAGCTTCATTGACTTATCACCAAAGAAAAAGGACTATGACACTTATCAACAAAATTGTCAACTCAACTGCTTGAAGTTGGGAAGTATTGTGCTATAAAGTTAATAAAGTATTTCTTCTAAACTCCAAGTGTTATAAATAAATTCTTTCAAGAAATCCTAGTGATGCCTATTTTCAAGAATAAGTGGTATTATAAGTATATTTTAAAGAAACTTCACTAAAGTCACTTTTTAGGCCAAAAACTACATGTTTCTCATTTACATGCTCTTAAATACAAATATTTCATTGTTGAACAATTATAAGATCTTTTAACCATGTATGATTCATAAGTAAATGTAGAAATATTATCTAGGATATTCCAATCATGTTAAAGCACAACAAGTCATATTTTATATTAAGGAAAATGACCAAAGTTCTTTTTGAAAAGCCTATGCAAAATTAAATATTTAATAAGCCATCTCCAAAAGAGGAGAGGAATGGTATGCTTAATGTGTTGTAGGTACTCATGAGGATGCACATTTAAAAGATTAAGAGGAATGGTATGCTTTATGTAATGCATGAACATATTATGAATGACATATCTCATGGATGAAATGATTTAAAAGATATATGCATATGAGACATGTATTTAGTGCCCTAAGCCTTCGACTCAACTTAAACTAGAATCTAGTCTAAGCCTAGTACCAAATAAAGACTTAAGCACGTTGATTTGTTGGTGATCTTCAAGCTCTTTTAGGCACAAGTTGTCCTCATCAAAACCATGACATTCAAGGAGAGCTTTTCAAAGTGTTCCTCTTGACATGCACACTCTCAAAAGGTCATGTCTGATGATGTTGCAGGTGCTTTAGAAGAAGCATACTCAAAGGACGTGGAGAATGAAAAAGCAACCAATGAAGAATGTCAGACCAGGTCTCAGGAGCATTCAAATATGCCTGCTGTATGGAAAACCAAGAAAGCTCACCCAATCGACAAAGTAATAGGTGACATTTCTACGGGAGTGGTAACCCGTAGTTCCTAACGAAATTTTTGCAATTTTGTAGCTTTTGTATCTCAGATTGAGCCTAAGACCATCGATGAGG